>NC_057796.1:238770149-239007858 GCF_018294505.1 Triticum aestivum | reverse complement strand
TACTTCCTGTATCGGTCAATCTTCCTCTCCTAACCACCTTAGGAAGCTATCGGTTTCCAACACACACCCATTCTTTCTCTCCATGTTTCGATCTCTAACTCTCTCAACTACGCAACCCCCTTTTTCCACTCTGTTACGAAATGTATTTACCTCACACACCCGCCATTGCACCCCATGCCGAGCTCTCTCTCTCTCCCTCTCCCTCTCACCCTCTCGCGCTAAATACATGCATTGCATATCTAGCCCCCCAACCTCTCGTGCGCATGCACGCACATTGTCTATCTAGGTCACTCCCTCGAGACTGTCTCACTCTTTCTTCCGCACGGCGGGCCACACTCGCTCAATCTCGCTCTCTTTATCTGAGTCTCGTTTAACCTCGTTTTCCTTCACACACAAATGATATATCTCCCTGTTCGGGCCTCGATCGACACACTCTATACTCTCTCACACAGATTGTCTATCTAGGTCAGTCCATCGAAGCCGCCCCCACTCTTTCGACCTCATGGCGGGCCACGCTCGCTCTCTCTCTCTCCCTCTCTCTCTCTCTTTGTATGTCTCGATGACCTCGCTCTTTCTCGGACAAAAACGATATATCACAATGTTTGAGCCCAATTCGACTTATTCACATTGTATACTCTCTCACGCACATTGTCTATCTAGCTCACTCTCTCCAAACCGTCTTACTCTTTCGATCGCACGACGACCCTATGTGATCGATCGACCTTGCTTCCTCCCACGCACAAAATATATCTACACGTCTGTGACTGGATCATCTCTCAAGCTCTATCTTACAGCCCTCACCCTTGCCAAAAGCTCAATCGGACAATATCTCTCCAGAGCATATATATTTGTTCCATGAATGTCGGAGCACACTCACTTTGTCTCTCTATCTATATGTCTCTCGATTGACCTCGCTTTCTCACGCCGTATCTTCCACACATTGAAGCTACCTCTCCATCCCTCACAAAGCCAGAGCTATTTACATTGCGAGGGGCACTCCAACCTTGGATTAATTTGTGTAGGCATTTATTCCGGTCGGTTTAGATTATATTTTCGTAGCATTCGGCCCACAACTACTCAAAACACCGTTGCAACCCCCGCAACTCCCCTAGTTGATTTCCCTCTGGCTCGGTCATCGCTCTCTCGCACGTCCTTTCTCGGCTTCAACGTTGCACCATGGTATTATTGCAAAAAACTCTGTTGTTCTCTTTAATTATTATAAATAAGCTACAAAACTACACACCGATAGTCCACTTGGAATGGAACAAATTTGGACCCACAAATTAAAGTGCTACAAACTACACACCGAGGGGCCCACATGTCATGAAACAAATTTGGACCCATATACAAATTAAAAAATAAAGGACGAGGATCGAACATACGACCAGGGCCTTCAAGCCGCACGTCAATAGGCAACATACGTAGAACAAAAATGTTTGTTGTACCCCCCTTTGTTCACATAATGTTTTTATACTACCACAACCTATTTAATTGATAATATGTAATATTATTTTTAGTACTATTCGCCTTCACTTACTGGTGGGTTTCATGTGTGCTCTCTCTCTCCTCCCCTTCCGCGTTTAGACGCACGGGCATACACGATGAACTCGCGGGCGATGTTGCCGTTGACCATATCTGGACGCATTCATAAGTTACGGCACCAGTTTCACGTGCTAGCAGCACTAGTTAGTGTGTACGTGCAATGCACATTAATTTGGAAGTATATTAAGTGCATGCGGATATTTAGTTGGATATTATTTGCGTGTTATTATGTGATTAGCACTATTTTTGGCATGAAATTAACTGTACGCTAAACGTGTTGAGCGCTCGACAATGAAGCAGTCTAGGTCGTTGGATGACAAGGAATACATGTGGCTTGATGACGTTTTATATTTAATTTGATACGACTCTAGCAAAACATCCAATCGATCAAACCATAGATTTCGTTCAGTCTGACTCCAACTTTAAATTATACGATGATCGATCTAAAATAAACGGAAATGATAAACGTTCAGATTTTAAGCATGGCAATCCAACGTTTTTCTTGGCAAATTTAGATTACGCGGCGGCGACGGGGGCGTCTTGCGGTGGGAAGCGGCTCCTCTTTCGTGCTCTGTGTGTCATCGGGCCACTGACCGACGGCGATGGCGGCGTCTTGCACTGTTGTTGGCGTACTCGTGGACGTTGGCCCTAGCTTCAAGGAAGGCCACAATGATCTGGACTTCGGTCTCCAGGAGTGAGTCAACTGGCGGGAGGAGGCGGCTGGCGTTGGTGCAAGGAAGCGGTCGACGGCGGTCATCCATGCTGCTGAGGGGGGCACTGGCACCCGCGCGGGGACATGCGCTGTCAACGGCGCGGCGGAGACATTCGTGTGCACGGGCACCGGCACAGGGCACGCACGTCAGTGCACGCGCATGCGCATGCGCTGGCAGGTGCGCGGGCACGTGAAAGTCGGCGGGGACCTCGTGGAACCCCGTGGCATCAAGCTCGGCGACAATGTGTGGCTCCCAGCCCATCAATGCCACGGGGATGGGCGCTGGCGCAGTCGGGGCGACGGGAGCCGGAACGGGAGCGGGGACAGGCGCGGCGCCTTCCCGCAAGGCCAGTTCAAGCTCGTCCCAAAGCGCCTTATGTTCTTGAGACTCCGGCTGGGTGTCTTCCTCAGGAAACTGTCTTCCTCAGGAAACTGGAAGACTAAGGGCAGACCATCGTGATGCGGCATGGCGTACGTTTAGGTCAGGCTGGTTGGAGGTAGACGACAGGAGAATCGGAGAGGAAGAGAGAAGATTGTAGCGATACCGGGTAGTGTGGGGTTGATTTTAAACTGCGGTGCCAGCAACATTAAAAGTGGGGGCAGTTGGGACGAAGGTGGGCGGCGGAGCCTGGTCAAAGGGCTCGCCTCCCGGTGAGCCTGCACAGCGGTCTGCTCGCACGCCTCCCTGTCAGCCGGTGCAGCGGTCTGCTCGCACGCCTCCCGTCGACTCACACGCTTGCTCGGACGGCACCTGCCGATGAGAAGCGGGACTCGTGGCGGCACGTAAACGCCCACGGTTTCAATAGTGAAAGCGTTTGCCTTAACGTGACAGGTCTTTGTTCCAAAATATCTTGGCTCTTCATTTATGCAACTTGTCATAAGCAGCTTGTCTCAAATTGAAGAAAAAAATTACGAAGTAATATTTGTGCCATATCACGTGACCATGCTCAGTTTCAAGAATTTATGGTCACTTTTGGATTTTCTGAAATTTAAGATCCAGGATTCGAAACAATATCATAACCTGCATCATGCAATAAATTTTCAAGCCATACATCTGTCCTGTTGTATTTCTTAAGAAAGGATTTGGTCAAATATTTTGCTTAGTTAGATTTCAGACAAGTTATATATGCAGAGCAAAAGGATAATCCCTCCGTACCAGTGCATTGCCTGATATATTAACTCAAGTACTAGGCACGAACAAACGGGCTCAATTCTATGCTCATCCTGGTGTAGTTGTAGTAGTACTACTAGGCAATGCAGTTGACGGGTGACCTTGGCGAGCGGCGACCGAGGGAATTGAACCGTGCTCGGCACGGTAGGTAACATTGTCTAGTTACTTTTTTTGAACACAACGTTGTCTAGTTACTAAAGCATCCCTCCGTTGTTCATCGGTAGTCATTATGGACCGGGGACATGAGGGGAATTTCCTAGGGCTGGAATTCTGGCCGCCAGATATTTCGACTCGAAACGCAGAGGCTCGACTGGTTGGGGTTGCCTAATGTGCGTACCACGCACACCACCGGAAGGACACGAGCCTGGTTTTTTTATTTTTTTTATTTTTTTTAGGATCAACACGAGCCAAGGTCTGGCTGGTACACCGTTGGGTCCTACCATTCGAGAATACAAAAGGAACCTTTTAAGTTGCCGAACGAATCTATGTGTATTACAATGCGCGTATTTTCCTTGCAAATACTAATCTCAACGTGGTAATTGATTTATGATGAGTTGTTGAATTAGAGTGAGTTTGTGATATAGTGATCTCAACGTGGATTTCACATTTCATGGTATCCGTGCTAAGCTTTTCAATGCAAATGACACCCACACACGAACACAACAACAATCCAATAAGTATAGTGCATCTATTTTTCCAAACCATGCATGTATGACACGAATTAAAAAATACTCCTTCTATTCGTAAATATTAGTCTTTTAGAGATTTCAACAAGCAATTACATATGGAGCAAAATGAGTGAATCTACACTCTAAAATATGTCTATATACATCCGTATGTGCCAGTCCACTTGAAATCTCTAAAAAGACTAATATTTAGGAACGAAGGGAGTAAAATGTAAGACATGCATGGTCCTCAATTCAATATTTAAAACGAACATGAAACTGAAACATGAATATTAAGTCTAGTACTACAGTACATGCAAATGTTGTGTTTAATTAGGCGGAGCTATGATTGTCGGGGGTCACCCCCTCGACCTTAGATAAAATTGTGAAGCTCTGTTTAGGGTTGTTTAGATTATATTTGTCCCCACCCTCCCAACCACCGATTGGTTGTGCACCCCCACCCCTCCTCCCCGGGAGAATATCATGTGCCCCCATACCTTAGATGCTATATGCCGATACGAGTTGCTTGGAGCTTGTAGATCTGAGATATAGCAGCTCACATGATGTCTTAATATTTTTACAGGAAACCTTGATGAGTTTGAGAATTGCACATAATTTGTACAAAAACTACTCAGATGCCCTTGGATCCCATATCCAACGACCTCGAAGCTAGTATCACCGTAGCATCTAAGATGAAGGAGGACATCATATTCTCCTGTATGTAAGAATATCATGTGCTACCACACCTTAGATGCTTTGGTGATACAAGCCCTTCGGAGCCGTTGGATTTGTGACCCAACGCCTCCTCGGTGGTTCGAATGGTTTTTTGCAGAAAAGCCCCCAAAGAGTTCGTCCACTGCTTACAAGCACAAAGACTGCTCAGATGCCATTGGATCTCAGATCAAACGACCTCGAAGCTCGTATCATCGTAGCATCTAAGATGAAGGAGGACATCATATTCTCCTGTATGTAAGAATATAATGTGCTACCACACCTTAGATGCTTTGGTGATACAAGCTCTTCGGAGCCGTTGGATTTGTGACCCAACGCCTCCTCGGTGGTTCGAATATTTTTTTGCAGAAAAGCCCCCAAAGAGTTCGCCACTGCTTACAAGCACAAAGACTGCTCAGATGCCATTGGATCTCAGATCAAATGACCTCGAAGCTTGTATCACCGTAGCATCCAAGCTGCGAGAGCACCTTATGTTTTCTCGCACGGGAGAATATGAGGTGCTCCCGCACCGTAGATTCTATGGTGATACGAGTTCACGGAGATCTAACGGCCCACAGTAGGAGGTTTGAATGTTTTTGCAATATACGGCTGAGGGAGTTTGGGAATTGCGCAGAAAGTACAAGTACGACGCATGTGCCATCTGATCACTGATCATACGACCTAGATGCTCATATCACCGTAGCGGGTAATTAAGCTACGGGGAGCACCTAATATGAGCAACGGGGAGCCATTGGATCCAAGATGTAGTGGCACACACGAGGCCAGAATGCTTTATTTGCAAAAAAACCTTTGGAGAGTTTGGAAATTGCGCATAATTACAAAGACTACTCCCAAGCCATTGGATCTCACTTCCAACGGTGTAAAAACTCGTATCACCATAGCATCTAAGCTGCGGGGTGGGTGTGATATTCTATGCCGCTGTCATTTTTGTTCGTAAACTTGCAAAATACGTGTAACTTGTGCCGTTACTTGTCTAACCGCGCAAAGTGTTTGTTAAAAAAACCATCCTACACTGAAGTATCAGAACAACACACGGGGGTCCCACTTGTCGTTAATCAAATTTGGACCTAAAACTAACAAATCTGAAAGACGAGATTTGAATTGGAAACCTGGACTACAAAGCGTAAGTCGATAGCCTGAAACAACAACGGTTGTTGGCTTTGTCCCATAACTTGATTTTATACAGTATTACGTTGCGTAGAGTACAGGGAGTGCCTCGTCTACACGTGCATGACCGTTGACTCACTTACTGGTGGGTCCTAGGTCTGCGATCTCTCTCTTCTCTCCATCGTCTAACCTTTCCACGGGCACACACGAAGAGCGGCGCTAGCTTGCCGTGGTGTTATTACAACTAAAAAAAGCTTGGAAAATAGAAGAATCGCCTAGAACAAGAGACGTTGTGGCTGGTCGAGACGGAGCTAACCACACCTATCCTCCGTGCCATGTTAGCATGATGAAGCTGTGTGGCTAGTGGGGTTTTTTCGACCGACTGGCTGGGTCCCGAGGTCGAACCATAGGTACTACGTCTGATATAGTAAATTTTTACACGCACATTTTTCCTCCGTGCCGAGACATGGCACACCCTACCGCGCGGTTTCAGGGTCCTCCCGGGTGGTGCACACATATATTCTTCCTGACGTGGGACGCCCTACCGCGCGTTTTCGCCGAAGCAAGTAAATAAATGAGTCGTCAAATCACAAAAGACCACTTTTCCCGCCGATTACATCAGTGAAGCACGGTGGCTAGCTAGTTGGGCTAGTTCGACCGATTAGCTAGGTCGCGGCCACATTTGTTTTTTCACCCCTTTTTTATCTACTTGCTGGCAGGTAAATTTAAACATCCACCGCGGCGTTGCTCTGGTGTTTGAGTGCGGCAGGATTTTTAATTTTTCGATTGACGGGAGCAGGCGCGGCAGGATTTTTAATTTTTTGATTGACGGGAGCAGGCGCGGCAGCAATTAGTCACGATGACTCCGCCTATAAAACCCACTGCTCCCTGATGTGAGAAGTCGTCGACTGGTGTTTTACCATGGTGAAAACCAAAAGATTCCCCACTCCTTGGCTGGCTCCCTCCGCCTTCCCGTAGATTGCATTGCCTTTCAGCCGTTTCGCCCCCTGCATCACCAACGTCGTGCGCCTCGAGAAGTAGAGGGACTTCGGTGGTGTTTAGGCGCCCTCTGCATGGGCATGTCCATGTCTCGGCGCAACATGACCGTTGGATCAAACTCAGACGGTGCAGATCAGTCACTGTAGCACAAAGCGTGTGGGTGTGTTTGGTTGCATTCTCATCTCAATATAGTGTGTAAGTCACCTTACGAAAACCAAATAATCCCAAAACACTTAGGCATGGTACATTAACTCCCTCCCCGTTTCTTGTTTTGTGACATATCAACCAATAAGAGACGTGGGCCGTGCATGCTTTCAATGACTTGAGACTAATAAACATGACATGCAGTGGTTAGTTCATTGCATGCAATGCTATTAATTAGCAAAAAGACATTAAGTTTTCTCGTTTTCCTCTCCGCCTTGGTCGCAGTGCACAACGTAAGATGACTTACGCACCTAGACGGAGTAGTTGTTTCCTCTTCATGTATTTGTGTTAACCTACTAGTGTGGACTCATGCACCCTTCATGCACTCTGCCAAACACCCAAAAGTGGGCCGAGAAGGGAACTTTTGCTCCCATCCTGTGCACCCTTCATACACCCTGCCTAACACTATTCGTGCTTCATATGGTTCATGTTTCATGGAGTACTATAGCACCGTACTCTCTGTGCGCTGTAGACCTAGTTCTGTTAACATTGATCTCACCATTCATTCTCGACCGGGCAGTCGAGAAATCGGTACTATGTTACTACATTACTGTTCATATAGTTGACATGCGCACAACATCATTTGTCGTCGTCATATCTTACTACAGTAGCAACAAGATTATGTAGTATTGATGTATGAACCACTGCACATGCCTAGTAGTAGGAGCACTATGTATGTTCAAGTGGCTGCCGTGTTTCGCACTCCTCCGTCGTAAGAGTGGAAACGCTTGTTGTAATCATTTTTTTCTTTAGAAAAACAGTGGACACGCTCTACCATGCGGATCCTCCTCCAGCCATGCACTAAATTACTCACTTTCGCCGATGTGTGGGACAGCCAGCATCGGGGTCCACCAGCCATGCACTAAATTACTCCGTAGTAGAGTGACGGTAGACTACCCCGATCGAAGCGCCGCAGTAATGCCCAATGAGCCGTCAAATCACAAAACCCCCTCCTTTCCAACAGTAAGTTGGACGGACGAAGCAACCATCATTTCACTCTTCTCTCTCAGCTTCCTCTCTACCCAACCCTCGCTTCTCCCTCATCTTGTTCCTCATTTCTTCAAGAAAACCCCGACCTGCTTCTGCCATTGTTCTTCTCTCCCAAAGAAGGAAAGGTGAGCGCATCAATGGTGTTGATTCTAGCCAAGGCCCGGTCTTGCAACCCCGAGACTGATCCTATAACTCCCTCTCTTTTCTTCTTTTGGGTTTGCGATTATGGTTTCTTTAATTTTATTTCTATTTGACAGTTTCTTGATGGACGCTGGAGCACCGGCCGAAGTGATGTCTATGGCTCTGGCCAAAACCGTCGAGGCTCATGGTACGAAGAAGCGCAAGCACCCCGCCGAGACTACCGCAGACAAGCTCAAAGCCATCGCCCTGTCCAAGCCCCCCTCTCCGGGATCCCTCATTAAGCAAGTCCAGGTAATATCTCTTCTTGACGATCTTTTTCTCGATCTTGATCGTGTTTTTTCATCTAACATGCAGTACTAGTACCAGTAGTACAACTTTCTGGGTGATCTTGCATGTGATTTTTGTGTGCCAAATGACGGTTCTAAATTCCTCTTTTGACCAAAACATGCGAGAGGTTGACACTGATTTCTTATAGATTACTTTCAACTACTCCCTCTGTCCCAAATTTCTTGTCTTAGATTTGTCTAGATACAGATGTATCTAATACTAAAATGTGACTTGATACATCCGTATCTAGACAAATCTAAGACAAGAATTGTGGGATGGAGGGAGTACTTTATGAACATCAATGCTACCTTTGAAGAGGGCATATTTGCCTCAGTAACTTGTGTTATGGATATTGCAAGTAATCCCTCTGCTCTCATGCCTTTGAAGACATGTTCTAGTGTCTTTGTTCACTCATTTCTGTGCATATATGTAGTCATATATGGAGTATAATATTGAAAATCATCTTATATTTCTGAACGGAGGTAGTAATAAAATATGGTTTCTGTTTGAATTAGAACCAGGTCCGTGGTGTAGATGAAGTTCTCAAAGTCATGCCGTGTGAACTGGAAGACCTGAGGATGAGTTCTACTGCTAAACTATCCAGCTGCTGTGTCCTTGTCACCACGTGTCCTGAACTAGTGTTTTCCTTTAGCATTGTTGTTACGCGTGTTCTTGAGTCTGTACTTGACCACAACAATTTCCTGGTTGTGCCTTCGATTACGAAGGGTGTGGTTCTTGTAAAGCTTCCCAATCTGATGCGGCTTGTCTTCATGATCATGTTTATGAGTGGAAAGACCACTCTGTTAGGTTCTCCAAGGTTGACAAGATGGTGATGGTGCATGTAAACATCTCTCACGAAGTCCATAGCCTAGTCAGTTATGCGGGGTTCATCCCGTAGGTTGGTGGCAAGAATAGTCTGCAGAGTTTAATTAGTGCAACTTTGCTTGTCTGTAGTAAGTACTATTGTTCAGTCCTTGATTTGTGTTTGTGCACCCTATATTGTTTATTAGTACTGCCGCTTTTGGTGTGTGGTCAGTCCTGAGAACAGTCTATGTTAATGTCTGTCCACTCAATTCAGTCTGTATATTTTGAAGTATCCAGATCATCTTTTTTGTGAGGACGGTTTATCAATTATGGTTACACTCCAATATCTGTATGCATTGCAGGGTTTATCGCACCCACCAGGATTTCCAGTCCCATGGATGTTCGGTCCATACGATTTGGCACGACCTTTGGACTGTCCTTCTTGTGGGAGTAGGCGGGGCCCCTGCATGCCACCCGTAGTTGGACGATCAATCTTCTGTTTAGTACTTCAACATAGTGATTTCCTGGTAAGGATTCACTCGTGTCACATCAAGTAAATCTTATTGATTTAATGTCATGTTTTCTTTCTTTTCCTGCAATTTTACGATGTAGGTTTTGCCATGTGACATTCATCACAGAATAAACCGTTTGGTTTGCTCTACGATGGCTATTTTTGCATGTTTCACTTCTTATGTCGTGTCAGTAACGAAGGCACTGTCCATCACTTATATTACTGGAAAAAATTGGATCAGTCTGTTCTCTGAGTACAAGCTGAATCCCTATGATGAACTGCAGTTTGGTTTAACAAAAATGCCACAATTAGTCCTTCTCGTGTTTAAAAGAAATGAAGAAAAAAACTGGATCACGGTCATGAAGCCTAGTCAAGTTAGAAAGCTGATCATACCATACCAGACACGATCGCCGCTGTCTCGCACATCGGTACCACCTTCAGCAACGGATCGAGCACCGGCAGTTGCTCTAGCACTAACAGCGGCAACAGCTCAGTCTGATCCAGCTGAGGATTGGGCACCGACCGCGTCAGCGGATCAGGCTGATCTACCGGAGGATCGGGCATCGACACCGGCACCTGCTCCGACACAGGCACCAGCTCTACAAGGAGCACCATCTCCGGCAGCAGCAGCGGCTTCGGCACCTGCACCAACACTTGCACTTGCATCTGCTCCGGCCCGTGCAGCGGCAACCGAACGAGCAGTTGCACCGGCAACAGACTGGGCTGCAGTTCGCACTTCATATACCAAAGTCCTTACAAAAACCGACATGTCCACCTTCTTGGTAAGCATTGGCCGCCCAAGTGTTTCGTTCTTTTTTATTTCCATGTTGTTTCGCATGATTCACTGTGTTGATCTAACTGTTTGGGTATGTCTTCTTGTTTGCAAACAGAGAATTCCTAGAGCAACGAGGGAGTCGTTCAACAATCCGGGCGATAGCGGCCATGTTTCTCTTACCATGCGCAGCCTTGGTGTGAATGAACCTGCTCAATATACCGTAAGTACAAAGGATGGTCGCATGATGATTGATGCTAAAGGATGGTCAAGGTTCAAATCTAAATCATATCTTGCGGTAGGGGATGATGTCAAAATCGAACTTTCTCGGCAAGGAGAGCTGGTCCAAATCAACTTTGAAATTCTTCAGTACTGCCGAGCTGATCTATCCGCCGAGAGATTTTGATGTAATACTCTGGCATGGTGAAACAAGTGTCCTGTGTGTATAAGTAGTACGACAGTATCATTGATAGAATTGCAACTCTGATTGCTGGTTAGGAACTGTCGTTTGATTTCATTCCAACAGTTGCTGTGCTTTATTCAATTTTGTGTATTCGCCTTGCGACAGCATCTAAAACCAGCACTGTACCGACTGCTTGCAATATGAAAAGCGCTGAGGTAGAACACATGGGCCCCCAAACATGCAGGCCCACCGGCCTATGGCCCAAAGTCCAGAACCGTGAGCCTGTCTGAGTATTTCTCAGCTGAACCCCCATAATGCCCGTGCGTTGCACGTAACATGAAGATGCATTTGTATGAGTATTTTATCTTGTGAGAGAAAAGGATGAACGAGGGAAGGCCTTATTTGCAAATGCGGAGAGGTGTGTGGGTACCTTTTTGCAAAATTGCCATATCCTTCTTATCCGTCAGATATAAATCGGACGACCTATATTTTAGGATGACAGGCACACCATCATCACCAACTCATCTATACCGTGTTAAAAAAACTCCGTTTTTTATAATTATATATGTTATATATATTCCCCTTGATTTTTCTTATGTATAAAGTTGTGATATAAAAGATCTTTATATTTCTTTACAGAGGGAATATCTCTCTGTCAAAAATATATCTATGTGTAATAACTAGTTACTCCTGTCTTTCTACTTCCTTGCGCTGATATGTGGGGCATCCGGCAATGGGGTCCACATGCCATATGCTCCAAATTAGAGTGCACAACTGCACGGTAGACACACCCCGGTCGTAGCGCCGTATTAATGCCCAATGAGCCGTCAAATCACAAAACCCCCCACCTTTCCAGCTTTAGTAGTAAGTTGGACGGACGAAGCGGCAATATTTCACTCGGCCTGAATCCCTTCCCCCTTGTCCGCTTGTTCAGAGAAAACCCCCGCTCGGCGATTGCATAGGGTTTTCTCATGGAGAACCTGGTACGAATTCTTCATCCATCCCCGATAAATCCAAGTCCCTTGGTCGCGGGTACTCCTAGGATGGCAGCCGCCGCCGTTGATGCATTTTTCTTCCTACTGAATCTAGTGTGTTTCATTTGCAGTGCCCAAAGTGCGAGGACCCTACAGGTTTCTGCGCCCTCGGCGAGACGCCACACTTGTTCCTTCTCATCCTAACACAGGATTTTAAAACGCGCACAATATGTTCCTAGAATCCTCTTTTCTATCCGGGAGGGTGGGGTTTTTTGAACATGGTGTCGACTAATTTGGAAATTTGGATTGCTATATTTGGATAAAAGGTACTAGTACCATGGTCAACACTGACGTGAAGGAGGAAAGTATTTCTAGATTTGGATATAGGGAATACATTGTGTTCTCATATTATTTTTCTTGCAGTGCATTCCTTGCTCTGCCAGAACACATGTACTCAAGATGCTTTTTTATGGCCGAACTTGGATAAACTTTCTCAAGTGTTACGGACTGAAAGTTGGCGCATGAATGTTGATGGAAATAGCAGAACCTGGTCTCATCTTCACTGCGATCTTCCACCCCGACGTCGTTCCAATTGTTCATCCATGTTAGTTTTGTATCTGGTTCTTGCTTGTTGCCTCGATTACTTCTTAATCCACCTATGTTGTCTAACTGATCACAATTTAACTTTAGAAGTAGCAACGAATCTCTCACGAAGATGCTACTTCTAACTAATATTTTCTTATAATTGGTGGCACGTGTAGGTTTTTTCAGAGTTAAGCAGGCTGCTCATTTGTTATTCTGTAACAACTCGGCTGTTACTGATGGCACTGAAGTTGACTGGGACGACATCCACAAGTTCCTACACTTTATTGATCGTCTTGAGGTCCTTGTGGGGCGTTTCAATGGTGGAAGGCCACGTGGGATATGTGTGCCACTGCTGCACTCGTTGAACATGTCCAACTGTGTCGAGAAACTTATGGTACGAGCTATTTTCTGTTATATATGTTGTTCATAAACTATTGCTTATACATAGTTTTACAGTTGTGATCTTGAAACAGAAACTGCCCAGTTCTATCGTTCCTATACAGAGGCCTGACCATGGTCGGGTCAGACTTGCGCTTGGTCACAACATGATGTTTAAGTCGACCTACTCCATTCCCCTTGGAGGTGAAAAGATACTTATTCATGGGTGGTCTCAAATAATGAAGGCCCGTCCATCTTGGAGAATAGGACAGAAGATTATGTTCCTGCTTTTCCATGGATCTAAAGCGAATATCCTGTTTATTGACCACATTGCGAGATGAAGCCGCTTTCAGAAGGTTGTGGATGCGCGGGGTGGCGCCTGGGCCTTGTCCTGGGGCTTGGCGGCCTCACCCTTGGTTAACTGTAGGCAAAGTAGCACTGTTCGAGGCGTGCTTTGTACGGTTGCACCTGTATAAGTACTCATACTGCTTTCAGCTATGGTTGTTAAGTGCCCCTGCTGGTTTCAGTTAAGGTTGTTAAGTACTCCTGCTGCTTTTACAATCTGTCGTGTTTCTTCAGTCCTGTCTTCCTCCAGCCGCCAAAACCAAACTAGCGCCGGCGGGGCCGCCTGCTTCTGCCTCCCACGGCTGGCTGCGCCTCAGCGCACGCATCGCCGCCCCACCGTCTCCTAAATCGTTAACGCCGACGTCCGATGCCTCGCCATCGTCCTCCGCGCGCTTTGGTGCGCTCGCCGCGGCGCCGCCCTCTCGCATTGTCAACATGGTCAACAAACAATAGGAATCGGCAGAAGTACGTGGAGAGGATGACATTAGGGCCCACCATGTCAGCGTATGGAAAAATAAAATGCTTCCTCCTAGTGTTTTCCTGACATCTGGGACCCATGACATTGTGAGCGTATATAGTCAATAGACAAGAGAACAACACAAGATCGGCTGACACTTGGGACGTAGCAGCTCGAGCAGTATTTTTTTTGTTATTGTTGAGACGGAGCAGGGTTTGAATTGGGTTGTGGCCCGTCTAGCCCAGGTTTATATTTTATGTTCACCATGTGACCAACCCAGCTATTTTTTCTTTGTGAAAATGAGCCCAGTTTATTTTTTCTGAAGAATACCCAATCCAGGCCTACTTATTTTTCTACGCCCTGATGGGTTGCCACTCTTTCAAGACGCCTGCAAATCTTGAAAGTAATATGAAATGGGTTGTAAATATAAAAACAGATGACAAATTGGCAATTACTTTATAATTTCTGAATTTTTTTTCACATTTTCAGATTCCTATTTCACTGGGCATTAACCTAATTTAAATATATCTTCAAAGTACTTTAAATCTGGCTCGACATTTCGGTATTAAAAATAGTTTGGAACCCACAGAAATATGCGAAATTGGCCCTCGCCAACCAAAAAAAACGGACGGCAATAAATTGCATAAGAAGTCGCAATGAGCTATATATAAATTATTAAAAAAGAGGGAATGGTCTGACTTATGGGCCTATTAAGTTGACACGTATGCAAGATTTTATTAGTTATTATATACGTCAACAAATGATTCTAGCAGACGTAACCGCTGGATGTCAATCCAACGGCCGTCGTGTTTCTTCAATCTCTGATCTTCTTGCTACAGCCGCCAAATCCAGCGCCGGTGGGACCGCCTGCTCCCGCCTCCCGTGCACGCCTCACCGCCCCCTACTACTCCCACCGCTGTCCAGGGCATCCCTCTACTCACCCACACCCCCTGTTATTCTGCGGCGACGGTAGCCTCACACCGCAGCCGAACTAGTGAACCCTCGTACTCCTCTCCGTGTGGGCATCCACTGCCGTGTCTTCCCCGGCTCCGCATCGTCCCCTTCCTAGGCCTCGCCGTCGTCCATCGCCCTGGTGCTCTCGGCGCGGCGTGGTCAAGGAACGACTTCCATCGGAAGAGTACTGCCATGGAGAGGCTGACAGCTGGGTCCACGGCAGCCGCAAGGAAGTGCCTCCTTATACGCGGAAAATAATTATTCCTCCACCTAACAGCAGGGACCCACCGGACGGGCAACTGTATTTTGTGAAAAAAATGTTTCCCCCTAACTGCTGGGACCTACCAGCTACATCTTCGCACGCAAGTAAGTGCGTTCGGGCAAAAAAAACAATTCTCCCCCCTGACTGCTAGGACCCACTAGCTACATCTTCGCACGCAAGGAAGTGCCTGACAGTCGGGACCCACCTGGTCGAAGCGTACATAGCATTGTCATTCTGGTCGCGAACGTGTACGTACATACTGGTCAATGTAGAGGCGCACACGTGTCGTAGTAGAGGCACGCACGTAGCATGTACACGTACGTACAGCGGCCAGTGTGCAAGAAAGAAAATACGGCCACGTACGTACATACGGGCAGGGTCTCGAACGCCTACTCGCGCATACGTACGGCCAGGGCTCGTGTACATGGCTGGGTCGGAACGGAGAAACAGCGTCCTCGTCGTGTTCATGGGGAGCCAACCGGCTGGGTCGGAACAGAATGCGTCGTCGTGTTCATCGGGAGGGCTTGGACGGAACAGCCGATGGAAACGAGGCCTGGCGTACCGCAGAATGGAGGAAACGGCCTTGTGTTCGACCGGCCACGTTCGAAACGGGATCCTGTTCATCGGGAGGGGTCTAGCATACCGCAAAACGGAGGAAACGGACCTCCTACGGTCGAAACGGGGGTCCTGTTGATCGGGAGGGGTGTGGCGTACCGCAAAACGGAGGAAACAGACTTGTGTTGGAGCGCTACGGTCGAAACGGGGGTCCTGTTCATCGGGAGGGGTGTGGCGTACCGCAAAATGGGACTCCACGGGATACTGTTCATCTCCACCGTCGACCCCCTCCAGCCTCCACGGGCTACTGTTCATCCACCGTCGATCTCCTCCAGCCCTCACCTGCGACTGTTCATCCACGGGCTCCTGTTCATCCAGCCTCCACCGCGCACTACTCCACCGGCTACTGTTCAACCAGCCCTCTCCACAGGCTCCTGTTCAGCCACCCCTCCACGGGCTACTGTTCATCCAGCCCTCCACCGTCTACTGTTCATCCTGCCCTCCACGGGGTGGTCCTGTTCATCTTGCCCTCCACGGGGTCCTGTTCATCCAGCCCCAACCGGCTCGAACGATTGGGGTCCTGTTCATCCACCCCCACCGGGAACTGTTCATCCAAACCCCCAGCAACGCTCACTGTTCATCCAGAGGCAACGCCACGGGGTCCTGTTCATCCACCCCCACCGGGAATTGTTCATCCAAGCCCCCCAGCAACGCTCACTATTCATCCAGAGGCAGCATCGATCGGCTTCAGTTAGCAGCAGTAGCAAAGGAATCGCCCGATCGGGTTCAGTTAACAGCCATCGATCGATCACTCGGGTTCAGTAACGTGTAGCCTGCAGTGCAATCGCTCGGGTTCAGTTAGAGCCCAACGCCTCGCTCGGGTTTAGTTAGAGCCCAACGCCTCGCACAGACGCGCGTACGTACAAAAGAAACGCGCATCGCTCGGCCCCCGACCACCCACCGTAACCAGGGACTCCCTGATATTTTCCGCGCCCTCGCTTCTACCACGGTTTTTCCCGTCATGGACGGCCCAAAGAATGTCATGCAGCTGCGTCTCCGGCCCGCCCAGGACGAAAAGCCCATTTTCTGTCATGGTTTTTTGTCATAGAAGTAGGACCCCACCACATCTATGATGATACCGGGTTTTATCACAATTATCGTCATAGAAGTGTCATAAGTATGACAGAAAAGATTTTTGTTTGGCCCAAAATGTCACGGATGTGTCTTTTTTTTTGTAGTTTTGTGTTGTGGCTGTACCTTGAGTTCCTGGCTATCCAGCTTATCTTATGTCCTACCTTGAAGTAATACCATCTTATATATCAAGAATGTTGTGAGAATTTCACCACCTCTTAAGAATTCTTGGTACAAGTGATACATCCCGCCATCTACATTCATCTCTTGGTCCCCGTGTTGTTTCCAACTGGAATACCGACGATTGAACTGTGTTGTGTAAAATTCAAAATTACTAGCAACCTTATTTCTTGTAAGATAATGAACGATACTTCATTCTTTGTGTATTGGTTATTGAATCACCATTCTAAACATTGATCATGATACCTTTCAACCAATGGTTAATGGTGTATGTTTTCCTCGAGCATACATCATTATACCATTTGATCTGACAAATGTTATCTCCTTGTTCACATAATTGTGGAAATCCATCTTGTTGGAAATCTCAATGAAATGTCGTTGAGTCCATCAGCCACCTCCTCATCCTCTCCTTGGTTTAATGCTGAACTCTGGGGAACTTGCTTCCATGGTTCATTTCCCGAGAATCTTAAAATGTCTTTGCGTCAACTGTTGTCGCACCTTTTCTTCTCGGGCATCCTGAGTCTGAGGTATCCTGGCACCAATCAGATCTGAATCTCGGTCAGATATGATGGTTGGAACATATTTCCAAGAGTTATAACACTGGTCTTTATATGACTCGGTAAGGTGATGTCATGCCTATCACACCTGCCCGGAGAACCTATTGTTATAGTTTCTTATTTAGCAAGGTTAGCCATTCTTCCATGAGGAAATTGTAAGACTTATTCTATGAGTTGTTCTCGATGGATCATTTGTGTATCCAAGTCCGACCTTTGCTTGAAGACCATGTCAATGCTATCTCGAAGCATGTCAGTGGTACTCCGATTTTCAAATAAGAACATTTGAAGCACAATGCCAAATTTTCTTTATCATTTATCCTAACACCGTTGTTTGGGTAATGTCATAAAATCCCCCCTACCTAAATGGTTTTCTACTTTCTATCCTGTCATGGATATCATGCTCTGCTTGTCCTTGGGAAGGATATGCCCCTGATATATGTGTTTAAACACATTTTCCTTTCCATTGTTTGGTTTAACCTTTCTTGTGATCTATATGATCTAAGCAGTAATAAATCACTGCTTATGTAAACACCTCGGTGTACAACTCTGTCAGTAAGACCCTGTTACTATTGTTGATGACATTCTGGTAGCCACCGATGGACGAGAACATTGCCTATTGGTCCGCCTCATTCAACGAGCAGGAAAATGGTTCTCCTAGTCCCTCGCCCTTGGTACCGGCGTTCATGCCGACATAACTGATAGGCTATTCCCTGACATGCCTTGCTATCAAGACCATGCAAGATGTCACTGCCCCTCTTACTTTAACCCACACGGTGGGCCCATAACCCACAGTTCCACAGGATCAAAACCCGACTCTTCTGTATACCCCTATCTCCAAAGTTATTTCTCGAGCCTGGCTACGTATGTAGTTCACGGGCACCTTCCTAGTGATCCATTCTGGTATTAGATGCAATACTTATTTTTGTTGCCCTGAAACCCTTTCACCTTCTGATTAGGCATCGAATGATTGCCTATCCGTTTGAAACTTCTCATGGTACCTTCTTGTTGGGGAACGTAGTAATTTCAAAAAAATTCCTACGCACACACAAGATCATGGTGATGCATAGCAATGAGAGGGGAGAGTGTTGTCCACGTACCCTCGTAGACCGAAAGCGGAAGAGTTAGCACAACGCGGTTGATGTAGTCGTACGTCTTCACGATCCGACCGATCCAAGTACCGAACGTACGGCACCTCTGAGTTCAGCACACGTTCAGCTCGATGACGTCCCGCGAACTCCGATCCAGCAGAGCTTCACGGGAGAGTTTCGTCAGCACCACGGCGTGATGACGGTGATGATGTTGCTACCGATGCAGGGCTTCTCCTAAGCAGCGCTACGATATGATCGAGGTGGTATATGGTGGAGGGGGGCACCGCACACGGCTAAGAGATCAGGAGATCAATTGTTGTGTCTAGAGGTGCCCCCTTGCCCCCGTATATAAAGGAGCATGGGGAGGACGTCCGGCCAGGAGGAGGGCGCGCCAGGGAGGAGTCCTACTCCCACCGGGAGTAGGACTCCCTCTTTTCCTAGTTGGAGTAGGAGGGGGAAAGGAAGGGAAGGAGAGAGGAGGAAGGAAAGGGGGGCGCCGCCCCCCTCCTTGTCAAATTCAGACTAGAGGGGGAGGGGGCGCGCGGCCTGACCTAGCCGCCCCTCCTCTTCTCCACTAAGGCCCATCTTGGCCCATTAAACTCCCCGGGGGGTTCCGGTAACCCCCCGGTACTCCGGTATATGTCCGAAACTCCCTGAAACCATTCCGGTATCCGAACATAGTCGTCCAATATATCGATATTTATGTCTCGACCATTTCGAGACTCCTCATCATGTCCGTGATCACATCCGGGAATCCGAACTACCTTCGGTACATCAAAACACAAAAACTCATAATACAATCGTCACCAAAATTTTAAGCGTGTGGACCCTACGGGTTCGAGAACTATGTAGACATGACCGAGACATGTCTCCGGTCAATAACCAATAGCGGAACCTGGATGCTCATATTGGCTCCTACATATTCTACGAAGATCTTTATCGGTCAAACCGCATAACAACATACGTTGTTCCCTTTGTCATCGGTATGTTACTTGCCCGAGATTTGATCGTCGGTATCTCAATACCTAGTTCAATCTCATTACCGGCAAGTCTCTTTACTCGTTCCGTAATACATCATCCTGCAACTAACTCATTAGTTACAATGCTTGCAAGGCTTATAGTGATGTGCATTACCGAGTGGGCCCAGAGATACCTCTCCGACAATCGGAGTGACAAATCCTAATCTCGAAATACGCCAACCCAACAAGTACCTTCGGAGACACCTGTAGAGCACCTTTATAATCACCCAGTTACGTTGTGACGTTTGGTAGCACACAAAGTGTTCCTCCGGTAAACGGGAGTTGCATAATCTCATAGTCATAGGAACATGTATAAGTCATGAAGAAAGCAATAGCAACATACTAAACGATCAAGTGCTAAGCTAACGGAATGGGTCAAGTCAATCACATCATTCTCCTAATGATGTGATCCCGTTAATCAAATGACAAATCATGTCTATGGTTAGGAAACATAACCATCTTTGATCAACGAGCTAGTCAAGTAGAGGCATACTAGTGACACTCTGTTTGTCTATGTATTCACACATGTACCATGTTTCCGGTTAATACAATTCTAGCATGAATAATAAACATTTATCATGATATAAGGAAATAAATAATAACTTTATTATTGCCTCTAGGGCATATTTCCTTCAGTCTCCCACTTGCACTAGAGTCAATAATCTAGACTACATAGTAATGATTCTAACACCCATGGAGTCTTGGTGTTGATCATGTTTTGCTCGTGAGAGAGGCTTAGTCAACGGGTCTGCAACATTCAGATCCGTATGTATCTTGCAAATCTCTATGTCTCCCACCTGGACTTGATCCCGGATGGAGTTGAAGCGTCTCTTGATGTGCTTGGTTCTCTTGTGAAATCTGGATTCCTTTGCCAAGGCAATTGCACCAGTATTGTCACAAAAGATTTTCATTGGACCCGATGCACTAGGTATGACACCTAGATCAGATATCAACTCCTTCATCCAGACTCCTTCATTTGCTGCTTCCGAAGCAGCAATGTACTCCGCTTCACACGTAGATCCCGCCACGACACTTTGTTTAGAACTGCTCCAACTGACAGCTCCACCGTTTAATATAAACACGTATCCGGTTTGCGATTTAGAATCGTCCGGATCAGTGTCAAAGCATGCATCAACGTAACCATTTACGACGAGCTCTTTGTCACCTCCATAAACGAGAAACATATCCTTAGTCCTTTTCAGGTATTTCAGGATGTTCTTGACCGCTGTCCAGTGATCCACTCCTGGATTACTTTGGTACCTCCCTGCTAAACTAATAGCAAGGCACACATCAGGTTTGGTACACAACATTGCATACATGATAGAGCCTATGGCTGAAGCATAGGGAACATCTTTCATTTTCTCTCTATCTTCTGCAGTGGTCGGGCATTGAGTCTTACTCAATTTCACACCTTGTAACACAGGCAAGAACCCTTTCTTTGCTTGATCCATTTTCAACTTCTTCAAAACTTTGTCAAAGTATGTGCTTTGTGAAAGTCTAATTAAGCGTCTTGATCTATCTCTATAGATTTTGATGCCTAATATGTAAGCAGCTTCACCGAGGTCCTTCATTGAAAAACTCTTATTCAAGTATCCTTTTATGCGATCCAGAAATTCTATATCATTTCCAGTCAACAATATGTCATCCACATATAAGATTAGAAATGCTACAGAGCTCCCACTCACTTTCTTGTGAATACAGGCTTCTCCAAAAGTCTGTATAAAACCATATACTTTGATCACACTATCAAAGCGTTTATTCCAACTCCGAGAGGCTTGCACTAGTCCATAAATGGATCGCTGGAGCTTGCACACTTTGTTAGCTCCCTTTGGATCGATAAAACCTTCGGGTTGCATCATATGCAAATCTTCTTCTAGAAATCCATTCAGGAATGCAGTCTTTACATCCATTTGCCAAATTTCATAATCATAAAATGCGGCAATTGCTAACATGATTCGGACGGACTTAATCATCGCTACGGGTGAGAAGGTCTCATCGTAGTCAACTCCTTGAACTTGTCGAAAACCTTTTGCAACAAGTCGAGCTTTGTAGACAGTAACATTACCATCAGCGTCTGTCTTCTTCTTGAAGATCCATTTATTCTCGATGGCTTGTCGATCATCGGGCAAGTAAACCAAAGTCCACACTTTGTTCTGATACATGGATCCCATCTCAGATTTCATGGCCTCTAGCCATTTTGCGGAATCTGGGCTCATCATCGCTTCCTCATAGTTCGTAGGTTCGTCATGGTCTAGTAACATGACCTCCAGAACAGGATTACCGTACCACTCTGGTGCGGATCTCACTCTGCTTGACCTACGAGGTTCGGTAGTAACTTGATCTGAAACTTCATGATCATCATCATTAGCTTCCCCACTAATTGGTGTAGGTGTCATAGGAACCGGTTTCTGTGATGAACCACTTTCCAATAAGGGAGCAGGTACAGTTACCTCATCAGGTTCTACTTTCCTCCCACTCACTTCTTTCGAGAGAAACTCCTTCTCTAGAAAGGATCCAAATTTAGCAACAAAAGTCTTGCCTTGAAATCTGTCATAGAAGGTGTACCCAACAGTTTCCTTTGGGTATCCTACGAAGACACATTTCTCCACTTTGGGTTCGAGCTTATCAGGTTGAAGCTTTTTCACATAAGCATCGCAACCCCAAACTTTAAGAAACGACAACTTTGGTTTCTTGCCAAACCATAGTTCATAAGGCGTCGCCTAAACGGATTTAGATGGTGCCCTATTTAACGTGAATGCAGCCGTCTCTAAAGCATAACCCCAAAATAATAGCGGTAAATCAGTAAGAGACATCATAGATTGCACCATATCTAGTAAAGTACAATTACGACGTTCGGACACACCATTACGTTGTGGTGTTCCGGGTGGCGTGAGTTGCAAAACTATTCCGCATTGTTTCAAATGAAGACCAGACTCGTAACTCAAATATTCTCCTCCACGATCAGATCGTAGAAACTTTATTTTCTTGTTACGATGATTTTCTACTTCACTATGAAATTCTTTGAACTTTTCAAATGTTTCAGACTTATGTTTCATTAAGTAGATATACCCATATCTGCTCAAATCATCTGTGAAGGTGAGAAAATAACGATACCCGCCGCGAGCCTCAACATTCATTGGACCACATACATCAGTATGTATGATTTCCAACAAATCTATTGCTCGCTCCATAGTTCCAGAGAACAGCGTTTTAGTCATCTTGCCCATGAGGCACGGTTCACAAGTACCAAGTGATTCATAATCAAGTGATTCCAAAAGTCCATCGGAATGGAGTTTCCTCATGCGATTTACACCAATATGACCTAAACGGCCGTGCCACAAATAAGTTGCACTATCATTATCAACTCTGCATCTTTTAGCTTCAATATTATGAATATGTGTATCACTACTATCGTGATTTAATATAAATAGACCACTCTTCAAGGGTGCATGACCATAAAAGATATTACTCATATAAATAGAACAACCATTATTCTCAGATTTAAATGAATAACCGTCTCGCATCAAACAAGATCCAGATATAATGTTCATGCTCAACGCTGGCACCAAATAACAATTATTCAGGTCTAAAACTAATCCCGAAGGTTGATGTAGAGGTAGCGTGCCGACTGCGATCACATCGACTTTGGAACCATTTCCCACTCGCATCGTCACCTCGTCCTTAGCCAATCTTCGCTTAATCCGTAGTCCCTGTTTCGAGTTGCAAATATTAGCAACAGAACCAGTATCAAATACCCAGGTGCTACTGTGAGCATTAGTAAGGTACACATCAATAACATGTATATCACATATACCTTTGTTCACCTTGCCATCCTTCTTATCCGCCAAATACTTGGGGCAGTTCCGCTTCCAGTGACCAGTCCCTTTGCAGTAAAAGCACTCAGTCTCAGGCTTAGGTCCAGACTTGGGCTTCTTCACTTGAGCAGCAACTTGCTTGCCGTTCTTCTTCAAGTTCCCCTTCTTCCCTTTACCCTTTTTCTTGAAACTGGTGGTCTTGTTGACCATCAACACTTGATGCTCCTTCTAGATTTCTACCTCCGCAGCCTTTAGCATCGCGAAGAGCTCGGGAATGGTCTTATCCATCCCTTGCATATTATAGTTCATCACGAAGCTCTTGTAGCTTCGTGGCAGTGATTGAAGAATTCTGTCAATGACACTATCATCCGGAAGATTAACTCCCAGTTGAATCAAGTGACTGTTATACCCAGACATTTGAGTATATGCTTACTGATAGAACTATTCTCCTCCATTTTGCAGCTATAGAACTTATTAGAGACTTCATATCTCTCAATCCGGGGATTTGCTTGAAATATTAACTTCAACTCCTGGAACATCTCATATGCTCCATGACGTTCACAATGTCGTTGAAGTCCCGGTTCTAAGCCATAAAGCATGGCACACTGAACTATCGAGTAGTCATCAGCTTTGCTTTGCCAGACGTTCATAACATCTGGCGTTGCTCCTGCAGTGGGTTTGGCACCTAGCGGTGCTTCCAGGACGTAATTCTTCTGTGCAGCAATGAGGATAATCCTCAAGTTACGGACCCAGTCCGTGTAATTGCTACCATCATCTTTCAACTTTGCTTTCTCAAGGAACGCATTAAAATTCAACGGAACAACAGCACGGGCCATCTATCTACAACAACATAGACATGCAAAATACTATCAGGTACTAAGTTCATGATAAATTAAGGTTCAATTTAATCAAATTACTTAAGAACTCCCACTTAGATAGACATCCCTCTAATCATCTAAGTGATCACGTGATCCATATCAACTAAACCATGTCCGATCATCACGTGAGATGGAGTAGTTTTCAATGGCGAACATCACTATGTTGATCATATCTACTATATGATTCACGCTCGACCTTTCGGTCTCACTGTTCCGAGGCCATATCTGCATATGCTAGGCTCGTCAAGTTTAACCCGAGTATTCTGCATGTGAAAAACTGGCTTCCACCCGTTGTATGTGAACGTAGAGCTTATCACACCCGATCATCATGTGGTGTCTCGGCACGACGAACTTTCGCAATGGTGCATACTCAGGGAGAACACTTATACCTTGAAATTTAGTGAGAGATCATCTTATAATGCTACCGTCAATCTAAGCAAAATAAGATGCATAAAAGATAAACATCACATGCAATTAATATAAGTGATATGATATGGCCATCATCATCTTGTGCCTTTGATCTCCATCTTCAAAGCACCGTCATGATCACCATCGTCACCGGCACGACACCTTGATCACCATCGTAGCATTGTTGTCGTCTCGCCAACTATTGCTTCTACGACTATCGCTACCGCTTAGTGATAAAGTAAAGCAATTACATGGCGATTGCATTTCATACAATAAAGCGACAACCATATGGCTCCTGCCAGTTGCCGATAACTCTGTTACAAAACATGATCATCTCATACAATAAAATTTAGCATCATGTCTTGACCATATCACATTACAGCATGCCCTGCAAAAACAAGTTAGACGTCCTCTACTTTGTTGTTGCAAGTTTTACGTGGCTGCTACGGGCTGAGAAGGAACCATTCTTACCTAAGCATCAAAACCACAACGATATTTCGTCAAGTATGTGTTGTTTTAACCTTCACAAGGACCGGGCATAGCCACACTCGATTCAACTAAAGTTGGAGAAACTGACACCCGCCATCCACCTGTGTGCAAAGCACGTCGGTAGAACCAGTCTCGCGTAAGCGTACGCGTAATGTCGGTCCGGGCCGCTTCATCCAACAATACCGCCGAATCAAAGTATGACATGCTGGTAAGCAGTATGACTTGTATCGCCCACAACTCATTTGTGTTCTAGTCATGCATATAACATCTACGCATAAACCTGGCTCGGATGCCACTGTTGGGGAACGTAGTAATTTCAAAGAAATTCCTACGCACACGCATGATCATGGTGATGCATAGCAACGAGAGGGGAGAGTGTCATCCACGTACCCTCGGAGACCGTAAGCGGAAGCTTTATGAGAACGCGGTTGATGTAGTCATACGTCTTCATGGTCCGACCGATCCAAGTACCGAACGCACGGCACCTCCGAGTTCAGCACACGTTCAGCTCGATGACGTCAACTCCGATCCAGCAGAGCTTCGAGGGAGAGTTCCGTTAGAACGACGGCATGATGATGGTGATGATGATGCTACCGACGCAGGGCTTCGCCTAAGCACCGCTATGATATGACCGAGGTGGATTATGGTGGAGGGGGGCACCGCACACGGCTAAAAGATCAATGATCAATTGTTGTGTCTCCAAGGGGTGCACCCCTCCCCATATATAAAGGAGTGGAGGAGGGGGAGGGGGCCGGCCTCCTATGGCGCGCCCCATGAGGAGTCCTACTCCCATCGGGAGTAGGACTCCCCCCTTCCAAGTAGGAGTAGGAGAGGGGAAGGAAGGGACAGAGGGAGAGAAGGAAAAGGGGGCGTCGCCCCCCTCCTTGTCCAATTCGGACTAGAGGGGGAGGGGCGCGCGGCTGCCCTGGCCGCCCCTCCTCTTCTCCCACTAAGGCCCAGTAGGCCCAATATACTCCCCGGGGGGTTCCGGTAACCCCCCGGTACTCCGGTATATGTCCGAAACCACCCGAAACACTTCCGGTGTCCAAACGTAGACTCCCAATATATCGATCTTTACGTCTCGACCATTTCGAGACTCCTCGTCATGTCCTTGATCATATCCGGGACTCCGAACTACCTTCGGTACATCAAAACACAAAAACTCATAATATCGATCGTCACCGAACGTTAAGCGTGCGGACCCTACGGGTTCGAGAACTATGTAGACATGACCGAGACACGTCTCCGGTCAATAACCAATAGCGGAACCTGCATGTTCATATTGGCTCCTACATATTCTACATACTCTCGATAATTATGTTGTTATGCGGTTTGACCGATAAAGATCTTCGTAGAATATGTAGGAGCCAATATGAGCATCCAGGTTCCGCTATTGGTTATTGACCGGAGATGTATCTCGGTCATGTCTACATAGTTCTCGAACCCGTAGGGTCCGCACGCTTAACGTTCGATGACGATTTGTTTTATGAGTTATGTAATTTGATGTACCGAAGGTTGTTCGGAGTCCCAGGGGGGTAGGGCGCGCCGCCCACCCTAGTGGACGGCCCGGGACTCTTCTGGCCCAACTCTTTTACTCCGGGGCTTCTTTTGGTTCATAAAAAATCATCAAAAATTGGCACATCAATTGGACTCCGTTTGGTATTCCTTCTCTGCGATACTCAAAAACAAGGAAAAAACAGAAACAGGCACTGGGCTCTAGGTTAATAGGTTAGTCCCAAAAATAATATAAAATAGCATATAAATGCATATAAAACATCCTAGATGGATAATATAATAGCATGGAACAATAAAAAAATTATAGATACGTTGGAGACGTATCAGTGATCGTAGGATTTTTTTGAAATTACTTCGTTCCCCAACAATGGTATCCGAGCCAGGTCAATGCGTAGATGTTATATGCACGAGTAGAACACACAGAGTTGTGGGCGATAATAGTCATACTGCTTACCAGCATGTCATACCTTGATTCGGCGGTATTGTTGGATAAAGCGGCCCAGACCGACATTACATGACCGCGTTCATGAGACTGGTTCTACCGTTGTGCGTCGCATAGAGGTGGCTAGTGGGTGTGTGTAACATCCCAAATTTTCAATTTGGAATGTTATACATTAGATCATCATTGCATATCATATTTTATTGCACCTTGGTTTGATCCTAGAAATTCTACGCAACTCAAGGACCCATGGAGAGAGTTGGGAATTTCGTTATTTTCATATTTGAGTTTTCTCAAATTTTGAAAAGAGGATCGTTTGATTTTAATTATTTTCTCTTCGAATATTTCTTTTTATAAATAAAAAAGAGAGAGGATAAAATGACTTCCTCAAAATAAAGAAATATTGGAGAGTTAATATTAAATCAAATAAGAATTTTATTCGGAGTTTTATCGCTATTTTATTTGAATTAGGAAAAATATGCATTATTCAAAATTGCATTAGAGTCCCAAATAAATGTTGACCTGGTCCGGCTTATTTTTAGAGGACGGGGAAAATTTATTTCAGGATTTTTGGAGTCCGTTTAGTATTTCTTTTCTTTATTTTTCTGCGCGGAATAATTTAAAAAAAGAAACCGACTTCGGGCCGTACCCGAGCGGGACTCCGCCCGGGGGGGCTTTATAACCCGCAGCCCCGAGCCGCCCCAAGGGCCAGCCGCCGCCAGCCACCCGCGCCCCGACGCCCAAACCCTAACCCGCCGCCACCGCCACTTGCCGCAGCCGCGCCGCCGCACTGCACCCGCCGCGCTGCCGCACCGGAGCCGCACCGCCGTCTCGCCCGACCCGCCGGAGGTAGCCGCCGCTGTCCTGCGGTTTTTTTTGAAACCCTAGATCCGTTTTTTTAGTTTCGGTTTGGTTTTTTCGGTTTAGTTATTTAGCGGACGTTCGTCCGTACGTTCGTTTTAACGAACGGTTTTCGCCCGTTAGCCGCAGATAACGAACGTTCGTTCGTTAGTCTGTTCGTCAGTTTTCTTTTTCTCGGATTTTTGCACGATTATTTTCGATCGCGATTTATGATCCGATTTTCGATCTAGTATAACTTTTCGCTCGTTTATCGGAATCAGGCGATTCAAGCGCCTAGAGTTTCGTCTCGATACCCTCTTTCTGTTTAATCAACTTAAACAAGTTTTTGCTACTGTAAAATTTGACTTTAGTCCAGATTAGCAAACGAAGCTTGTTTCTTTCGTAGTTTGAGTTTCGTTGTTTCGTTTGATTTGATTCTTTTTGCAAACCAGAGTTCTTAAGTTGAACTTTCTTGTTAGATCTCTTATTTGAGTTTTACCCGTGCGTTGTTGTTTGATTGCTTATTGTATGATTGTTTGTTTGCGATAGAGTACCCGGAGTGCGAAGCGTGCTACTACGAATCTCTAGGTTTCACGGATCATCAGCAAGGCAAGTAACACTTTGATCATACCTCTTTACTACCCAGTTCTATTGGATTAGATCAATCCACAAACAAATGCATGGTTAGGGTCTAATTTAATTTGTGGGTTTGGGAAGTAGATGAGGTAGTACCTATTCACCTGTTTATTATCAAACTTATGGGAGTTACTTCTACGTTGCTTATATTGCTATGCTCGTAGACATGGTTGGGTTTGAGAGTATTCATGACAGATGTGAGCATTGTTAATTACTGGTTAACTTAAGGTGGCAACTTTAATACACATCTGGGTGGATTGAGGCACCTGGGGAACCCAGTGATTGCCTGTATTTTTGGAAATCCCGGGGTACCGTGTGATTCTCCTATGGACTGCCACCCAGGCTCAAAGGGATCATGAGATTATTCATGCTAGAAACTTCCGTGTGCAGCCACAAGCCATTATGGGCTCTGGCATAGTTGAGTATGTTGTGTGACCTCTTTCAGTGGTAGGCTAGCAGATGTAGGGGATGTAGGTGGTACTGTCTACCCAGAGTAAAGAGTTAACGCTTCTGAAAGACTGTGTCTCGGTCATCCGTTTCTCAAACACCATGTAGTGCGAGAAATCCAATGGAGGAGATCGAGTCTTCTGGGGAAAAGTGCGCAAACCTCTGCAGAGTGTACAAACTAATCATGGTTAGCCGTGTCCCCGGTTATGGACTTCTTGAGAATCTGGTTCTTGGATTATCATGTGGATCTCATCACTCTTAATTATAAAATTTGATTGGGTTATTATTACTTTTAATTGTGATTGAGATGGGGTTTACCATTCTCAATTTTTAACAACCACCATGATAGTTAAATAAATTTATTCCTTTGTTGTAGGAAAAAATTGGCTTTTCGCAAAACATATTAACCATACAGCCTCCACCAGCCATATATGCATGTAGTGATAGCCTTATTCTGTTTATTACTCTTTGGTGTTATCTTGCCAGCATATTCCATGTGCTGACCCGTTTTCGGGCTGCAACGTATCATGTTGCAGACTTTTCACACGACGAGTAAGGTGCCTTAGGTCGTGGTCTTTCACTCAGTGATGTCGTTGGAGTTGATGGACTCACTTTATCTGCCAAGCCTCCCGCTGTTATCGTATTTAGATGGCCTTAAGCCATATTATTTGTAATAAGTTCTCTTTTGAGAAATTTGATGTAATAAGTGTGTGATTGCTACTCTGCTATAAATCCTTCAAGTACTGTGCATGTCACCATTACCGATCCAGGGATGACACTGATGCATAGAGATCAGACTGTTTGAGGTCTGGTCACTACAAGATGGTATCACAACACACGCTGACTGTAGGACACGACCACTAAGCTAAAGCCCTAGATCACTACTCTCTTCTCATTTCTGACTCCTCTCCATTTTCTACTCTTTAGGATGGCGGATGCAAGGATCAAGTTCACGCAACCGGATGAAGACACCCCTTTTGGACGTCACTTGAAGGAAGTCACTAGATACCTGAACATTGGAATACCAAGCTTCACAGGGACTTACAACGCCACCTTACCAGAAGAGGAGCGCTGGATGATTCAAGTTCAAGTTCCAGGAAGGACGTTTACGCCAGTCACTGAGCCCATAGAGTTTTCCTTTGATGCACCAACCTGGAGTCTAGGAAAGAGTATGGCAGCCCACATTACCATGGGACGCATTGGAGAAGTTTACCACAATGATCTCAAGGATACTATCTACCAGATTTGTGGGCGCCGAGATGAGCAATGGGAGATGATCAGCACCAGGAAGGATAGATCGATTGCAGCTTTCATCCAGGAGTTAAACCAACACATTCGACGCCAGGAGAACCAGATGTGCGCAGGCATGACAGATTTGAAGAAGGCAATGACAAGGATCACGGAACTGGAGGAAGAACTCAAGGCTACTCGCGAGGATTATATGGAGGAAATCGTCGTACTAGTGGAGAAGAATGACGACCTGACAAGGAAGCTGGGAGTATTCATGGGAGACCCCGCGCCAGGAGGAGAAGACGACAGTTCCACTTGCCCGGAGAACTACATCATCATCGACGACACCGACTCGGATCCCGACGATAGCGATGATGACTATGTTGATGAAGCTGGAGCAGATATCATGGAGTCTTCGACCGATCAATTTTTCTAGTCGACCACCAAATCAGTAGTAGAATTCCACCATGTATATAGTATAGTCCGAGCACTTTTGTAACGATAGTTCTAGACCGATTGTATGCCCTTGCTTGATTGATTGAGTGATATGTTTGTGTTTGTCTCATGTGCATATGGGTAGTGTTTTCCCCCTAGACCTCATTCTACTCTGTTTTCTCACCTTTTCTAAACCCAGCAGATGCCTCCGAGACGCGACAATGGATTTGCTTTCCCACCGGAGCTCACTCAGTTGATCCAGCAGCAGAATGCGTTGATGCAGATACTAGTCCAGAATCAGAACCAGGGGAACAACAACAACAACAACAACCCACCCCCACCACCACCAGTTGATCACTTAGCCCGTTTTCTTAGGCTGAATCCGCCGGTGTTCTCCAGTAGCACCGAGCCGATTGTTGCAGATGATTGGCTCCGCAAGATTGAAAGGGAGTTGACTACTGCAGGATGCACAGATGCGGAGAGAGTGCGTTTTGCCGCACATCAGCTTGATGGACCCGCAGCATCATGGTGGGAGAATTTCATAGTCACTTACCCCATCGACACTGTGACATGGGATCAGTTTCAGCAGGCTTTTCGCACTGCCCATGTATCAACAGGAGCTATGGCCATGAAGAAGCGCGAGTTTCGCAACTTACGCCAAGGAGGACGCACCGTTGGCCAGTATGTGGATGACTTTAGTAAGCTAGCACGTTATGCCCCAGATGACGTCGCTACAGATGCAGCTAAGCAGGAGAAGTTTTTGGAAGGACTGAATGATGAGCTGAGCATGCAGTTGATGGTGGCAAATTTCAATAACTACCAGGAGTTGGTAGACAGAGCTCTCATGATTGAAGGGAAGCAACAACAGATTGACAACCGCAAGAGGAAGTATGGACAAGGGAAGTATAATTCTGGAGCTCATCAGAGGCCCCGTTTCACCCCGAACTCGGGAGGACTTGTCCATAACCATGGAAGGCACAATCACACTGGAGGGAGTTCGCCAAGAACGGGAATGGTAATGGAGGAAGCAACGGACAGAACTGTTCTAACCCGGCAACACCCGCCAAGAAAGATCTAAGCCACGTTACTTGCTACAAGTGCCAGAAGACTAGACATTACGCCAATGAATGTCCTAAAGCTAAGAATGGAAATGGCAGTGGAAGCTCTGGAAAGAAGCCCAACCCTTTCGCCAGGGGACAAGTGAACCACGTTAACGTGGAGGAGGTTGAAGCCCAACCCGATGCAGTAATAGGTAAGTTTTTGGTTAAGTCATTTACTGCAGTCGTACTTTTTGATACTGGTGCATCGCATTCATACATATCAAGGGGATTTGTGGATAAGTTTAAACTGCCAACCCAAGCCCTTAGGTCACCCATGTTAGTAACCTCGCCAGGAGCAGAGTATATGGCTAGCCTATGGTGTGATCGGTTACCATTAAGGATTGGTAACTACCTGTTTCCCTCAGACCTAATAGTATTGGAGTCACAAGGACTGGATGTGATATTAGGCATGGATTGGTTATCGAAGTATGGAGGGAACATTGACTGCGCCAGTAAGTCGATTTTGCTCACCACCCCAGAAGGAAGAAGGATCAAGTATGTATCCCGGCATGTGCCGAATAGGACTCAAGTGAATTCCTTATCAGGAGTTGTACAGGAGGAAGTACCAGCGGTGAAGGATTTTCCGGATGTATTTCCAGAAGAGTTCCCAGGCATGCCACCGGATAGAGACATTGAGTTTTGATTGAGCTTTTGCCAGGCATATGGCCAATATCTAAGAGACGTACAGAATGCCCACAAAGGATTTGGAAGAAATTAAGAAGCAGATTAAGGAGTTACTGGATAAAGGTTATATTCGCCCAAGTTCGTCACCTTGGGGATCCCCAGTACTTCTTGTGGAGAAAAAGGATGGATCGTTAAGGATGGTTGTTGATTATCGAGGATTGAATGAGCTGACGATCAAGAACAAGTACCCACTGCCGATGATCAATGATTTGTTTGACCAGCTGCAAGGAGCTAAGGTGTTTTCCAAGATCGATCTGCGATCAGGGTACCACCAGCTGAAGATTCGAGAGCAGGATATACCTAAGACAGCTTTTACCACGAGGTACGGGCTATATGAGTATACCGTTATGTCGTTTGGCCTGACTAATGCACCTGCCTATTTTATGAACATGATGAACAAGGTATTTATGGAGTTTTTGGATAAGTTCGTTGTGGTGTTCATTGATGATATTCTGGTCTACTCGAAGAATGAAGAAGAACATAAAGAGCATTTGTGTTTGGTACTTGGGAAGCTCAGGGAACATCAGCTATACGCCAAGTTCAGCAAGTGTGAGTTTTGGTTGAAGGAAGTTGGATTCCTTGGACATGTTATATCCGGAGAAGGAATAGCAGTAGACCCCACCAAAGTTGTCACTGTGACAAATTGGGAGTCACCCACGTCAGTCGGAGAGATTCGGAGTTTTCTTGGACTTGCAGGATACTACCAGAGGTTCATTGAAAATTTCTCAAAGATTGTGAAGCCCATGACGGAGTTGTTGAAGAAGGACTCCAAGTTCAAATGGACTGAGGAATGTGAGGCCAGTTTTCAGGAGTTGAAGAAACGCTTGGTTACATCACCAGTGTTGATTTTGCCAGATCAACGCAAGGATTATGAAGTGTATTGCGACGCTTCTCGTCGAGGACTCGGAGCCGTACTTATGCCGGAGGTAAGAGTTGTTTCATATGCCTCACGACAGCTTAAACCCCATGAGTTAAGTTATGCTACGCATGATTTGGAGTTAGCAGCCGTAGTGCATGCGTTGAAGACTTGGAGACATTTTCTCATCGGAAACCATTGTGAGGTATACACAGATCACAAGAGTTTGAAGTATATTTTCACGCAGAAGGAGTTGAATCTTAGGCAGAGGAGATGGTTAGAACTCATTAAGGATTATGATATGAGGTTTCATTATCATCCCAGAAAGGCTAACGTAGTAGCCGATGCGTTGAGCCGCAAAAGTCATGTCAATACACTCATGACCGGAGAGTTACCCAAGGAGTTAGTAGATGACCTACGCGAGCTATGTTTGGAAATTGTTCCGAGAGGTTATGTAGCAGCTTTGGAGGTTCAATCTACTTTGACGGATAAGATCAGAGAAGCTCAGAAGAAGGACAAGGAGATAGCCGAAATAAAGGATGATTAAAGGAAAGGCTAAAGGATTTCGTGAGGATGAGCACGATACCTTATGGTTTGAGGACCGCGTATATGTGCCAAATGACCAGGAGATCAGGAAGCTGATTTTGCAGGAGGCCCATGATTCGCCATATTCGATTCACCCAGGAAATACCAAGATGTACCTGGATTTGAAGGATAGTTTTTGGTGGACCGGAATGAAGAAGGATATTGCGGAGTATGTAGCAGTTTGTGATGTATGTCAGAGAGTGAAGGCAGAACATCAGAAGCCAGCAGGATTGCTACAGCCATTGCCGATACCCGAATGGAAGTGGGATAAACTAGGCATGGACTTTATCACGGGATTACCCAGGACTCGTTCAGGCTATGACTCGATATGGGTTGTAGTCGATCGTTTGACGAAGGTAGCTCATTTCATCCCAGTGAAGACCACTTACACCAGTGCAAAGTTGGCAAAGATATACATGACCAGGATCGTATGTCTGCATGGAGTTCCGAGGACCATTGTATCAGATAGAGGAACCCAGTTCACCTCAAAGTTTTGGAATCAGTTGCATGAAACTTTGGGAACCAGGCTAGAGTTCAGTACAGCTTTTCACCCGCAGACAGATGGACAAACTGAGAGAGTCAACCAGATTCTGGAGGACATGTTGAGAGCTTGTGCGCTAGACTATGGGTCTAGTTGGGACGATAATTTGCCGTATGCAGAGTTCTCTTACAACAACAGCTATCAAGCCAGTTTGAAGATGGCCCCTTTCGAAGCACTGTACGGAAGGAGGTGCAGAACACCGTTGTTGTGGGACGAAGTTGGAGACCGACAGCTGTTTGGACCAGATTTGATTAAAGAATCTGAAGAGAAGGTTAAGCTGATTCGCGATAAACTCAAGGTAGCCCAGTCCAGGCAGAAGAGTTATGCGGATTCTAAACGCAAGGAGACAGTTTACGAAGTTGGAGACAGAGTGTATCTTCGTGTATCACCACTTCGAGGAGTGAAGCATTTTGGAGTTAAGGGAAAGTTAGCACCACGTTTTGTGGGACCATACCAAGTTTTAGAACGTATGGGAGAAGTTGCTTACAAGTTGGATTTGCCTGAAGGATTGCCAGGAGTTCACGACGTGTTCCACGTTTCTCAGTTGAAGAAGTGCCATGCAGAGGTGGCTGATATCCCTCTGAGAGATACAGTACCACTGGAAGCGATACAGTTGGATAGAGACATGACATATGAGGGGAAACCAGTCAAGATACTCGAGTTTGCCAGCCGAGTTACATGCAGTAAAGTAATCAAGTTCTGCAAAGTTCAGTGGAGTCACCATACCGAAGATGAAGCCACCTGGGAACGAGAGGAAGACCTACAGAAGGATCACTCTCACCTATTTTCTAGCCAACCCGAATCTCGAGGGCGAGATTCATCTTAAGAGGGGTAGGTTTGTAACATCCCAAATTTTCAATTTGGAATGTTATACATTAGATCTTCATTGCATATCATATTTTATTGCACCTTGGTTTGATCCTAGAAATTCTACGCAACTCAAGGACCCACGGAGAGAGTTGGGAATTTCGTTATTTTCATATTTGAGTTTTCTCAAATTTTGAAAAGAGGATCGTTTGATTTTAATTATTTTCTCTTCGAATATTTCTTTTTATAAATAAAAAGAGAGAGGATAAAATGACTTCCTCAAAATAAAGAAATATTGGAGAGTTAATATTAAAATCAAATAAGAATTTTATTCGGAGTTTTATCACTATTTTATTTGAATTAGGAAAAATATGCGTGTTTCAAAATTGCACTAGAGTCCCAAATAAATGTTCACCTGGTCCGGCTTATTTTTAGAGGACGGCGAAAATTTATTTCAGTATTTTTGGAGTCCGTTTAGTATTTCTTTTCTTTATTTTTTGCGCGGAATAATTAAAAAATGAAACTGACTTCGGGCCGTATCCGCCCGGGACTCCGCCCGGTGGGGGGGGGGCTTTATAAGCCGCCGCCGCAACCCACCCGCAAACCCTAGCCCCGCCCCGATCCGCCGCCGCCGAGTTGCCGCCCCGCCGCACCGCCCGTCCCGAGCCCCGCCGTCGCCGCCCGACCCCGCCGGAGGTAGCCGCCGCCGCCTCGGTTTTCGCGAGAAAACGATGGTTTTTTTAAAACCGTAGATCCGTTTTTTTAGTTTCGGCTCGGTTTTTTTTTCGGTTTAGTTATTTAGCGGACGTTCATCCGTACGTTCATTTTAACGAACGGTTTTCGGCCATTAGCCGCAGATAACGAACGTTCGTTCGTTAGTTTGTACGTCAGTTTTTCTTTTTCCCGGATTTTTCCGCGATTATTTTCGATCGCGATTTCTGATCCGATTTTCGTTTTAGTTTAACTTTTCGCTCGTTTATCGGAATCAGGCGATTCAAGCGCCTAGAGTTTCGTCTCGAAACCCTCTTTCTGTTTAACCAACTTAAACAAGTTTTTGCTACTGTAAATTTGACTTTAGTCCAGATTAGAAACAAGCTTGTTTCTTTCGCAGTTTGAGTTTCGTTGTTTCGTTTGATTTGATTCTTTTTGCAAACCGGAGTTCTTAAGTTGAACTTTCTGGTTAGATCTCTTATTTGAGTTTTACCCGTGCGTTGTTGCTTGATTGCTTATTGTATGCTTGTTTGTTTGCGATAGAGTACCCGGAGTGCGAAGCGTGCTACTACGAGTCTCTAGGTTTCACGGATCATCAGCAAGGCAAGTAACACTTTGATCATACCTATTTACTACCCAGTTTTATTGCATTAGATCAATCCACAAACAATTGCATGGTTAGGGTCTAATTTAATTTGTGGGTTTGGGAAGTAGATGAGGTAGTACCTATTCACCTGTTTATTATCAAACCTATGGGAGTTACTTCTACGTTGCTTATATTGCTATGCTATGCTCGTAGACATGGTTGGGTTTGAGAGTATTCATGACAGATGTGAGCATTGTTAATTATTGGTTAACTTAAGGTGGCAACTTTAATACACATCTGGGTGGATTGAGGCACCTGGGGAACCCAGTGATTGCCTGTATTTTTGGAAATCCCGGGGTACCGTGTGATTCTCCTATGGACTGCCACCCAGGCTCAAAGGGATCATGAGATTATTCATGCTAGAAACTTCCGTGTGCAGCCACAAGCCATTATGGGCTCTGGCATAGTTGAGTATGTTGTGTGACCTCTTTCAGTGGTAGGCTAGCAAATGTAGGGGATGTAGGTGGTACTGTCTACCCAGAGTAAAGAGTTAACGCTTCTGAAAGACTGTGTCTCGGTCATCCGTTTCTCAAACACCATGTAGTGCGAGAAATCCAACGGAGGAGATCGAGTCTTGTGGGGAAAAGTACGCAAACCTCTGCAGAGTGTACAAACTAATCATGGTTAGCCGTGTCCCCGGTTATGGACGTCTTGAGTATCTGGTTCTTGGATTATCATGTGGATCTCATCACTCTTAATTATAAAATTTGATTGGGTTATTAATTACTTTTAATTGGGATTGAGATGGGGTTTACCATTCTCAATGTTTAACAACCACCATGATAGTTAAATAAATTTATTCCTTTGTTGTAGGGAAAAATTGGCTTTCCGCAAAACATATTAACCATACAGCCTCCACCAGCCATATATGCATGTAGTGATAGCCTTAGTTTGTTTATTACTCTTTGGTGTTATATTGCCAGCATATTCCATGTGCTGACCCGTTCTTGGGCTGCAACGTATCATGTTGTAGACTTTTCAGACAACGAGTAAGGTGCCTTAGGTTGTGGTCTTTCACTCAGTGATGCCGTTGGAGTTGATGGACTCACTTTATCTACCAAGCCTTCCGTTGTTATCGTATTTAGATGGCCTTAAGCCATATTATTTGTAATAAGTTCTCTTTTGAGACATTTGATGTAATAAGTGTGCGATTGCTACTCTGCTATAAATCCTTCAAGTACTGTGCGTGTCAGCATTACCGATCCAGGGATGACACTGATGCACAGAGATCAGACTGTTTGAGGTCTGGTCGCTACAATGTCTGTTTCTCCAACTTTAGTTGAATCGAGTGTGCCCGGTCCTTGTTGAAGGTTAAAACAGCATACTTGACGAAAAATCATTGTGGTTTTGATGCGTAGGTAAGAACGGTTCTTGCTAAGCCCGTAGCAGCCACGTAAAACTTGCAACAACAAAGTAGAGGATGTCAAACTTGTTTTTGCAGGGCATGTTGTGATGTGATATGGTCAAGACGTGATGATATATAATTTGTTGTATGAGATGATCATGTTTTGTAGAAGTTATCGACAACTAGCAGGAGCCTTATGGTTGTCGCTTTATTGTATGAAATGCAATCGCCATGTAATTTCTTTACTTTATCACTAAGCGGTAGCGATAGTCGTAGAAGCAATAGTTGGCGAGGCGACAACGATGCTTCGATGGAGATCAAGGTGTCAAGCCTGTGACGATGGTGATCATGACGGTGCTTTGGAGATGGAGATCAAAGGCACAAGATGATGATGGCCGTATCATATCACTTATATTGATTGCATGTGATGTTTATCCTTTATGCATCTTATTTTGCTTAGTACGAGGGTAGCATTATAAGATGATCCCTTACTAAATTTCAAGGTACAAGATTTCTCCCTGAGTATGCACCGTTGCAACAGTTCATCGTGCCGAGACACCACGTGATGATCGGGTGTGATAAGCTCTACGTTGACATACAACGGGTGCAAGCCAGTTTTGCACACGCAGAATACTCGGGTTAAACTTGAGGAGCCTAGCATATGCAGATATGGCCTCAGAACACTGAGACCGAAAGGTCGAGCGTGAATCATATAGTAGATATGATCAACATAGTGATGTTCACCATTGAAAACTACTCCATCTCACGTGATGACCGGACATGGTTTAGTTGATTTGGATCACGTGATCATTTATATGACTAGAGGGATGTCTATCTAAGTGGGAGTTCTTAAGTAATATGATTAATTGAACTTTAATTTATCATGAACTTAGTCCTGATAGTATTTGCATAACTATGTTGTAGATCAATACCTCGCGATGTAGCTCCCCGTTTATTTTTGATATGTTCCTAGAGAAAAATAAGTTGAAAGATGATAGTAGCAATGATGCGGACTTGGTCCGTGATCTAAGGATTATCCTCATTGCTGCACAGAAGAATTATGTCCTTGATGCACCGCTAGGTGACAGACCTATTGCAGGAGCATATACAGATGTTATGAACGTTTGGCAAACTCGGTATGATAACTACTTGTAGTTTAGTGCGCCATGCTTTACGGCTTAGAACCGGGACTTCAAAAACGTTTTGAAACGCCACAGAGCATATAAGATGTTCCAAGAGCTGAAATTGGTATTTCAGACTCATGCCCGAGTCGAGAGGTATGAGACCTCTGACAAGTACTTTGCCTACAAGATGGAGGAGAATAGCTCAACCAGTGAGCATGTGCTCAGATTGTCTGAGTACTACAATCGCTTGAATCAAGTGGGAGTTAATCTTCCAGATAAAATAGTGATTGACAGAGTTCTCTAGTCACTATCACCAAGTTACTGGAACTTCGTGATGAACTATAATATGCAAGGGACGACGAAAACGATTCCCGAGCTCTTCGTGATGCTGAAATCGACGAAGGTAGAAATCAAGAAAAGCATCAAATGTTGATGGTTGAAAAGACCACTAGTTTCAAGTAAAAGGGCAAGGGAAAGAAATGGAACTTCAAGAAGAATGGCAAGCAAGTTGCCACTCCCATGAAGAAGCCCAAAGCTAGACCCAAGCCTGAAACTGAGTGCTTCTACTGCAAAGGAAATGGTCACTGGAAGTGGAACTGCCCTAGATACTTGGCGGATAAGAAGGATGGCAAAGTGAACAAAGGTATATTGGATATACATGTTATTGATGTGTACTTTACTAGTGTTTATAGCAACCCCTCGGCATTTCATACTGGTTCAGTTGCTAAGAGTAGTTACTCGAAACGGGAGTTGCAAAATAAACAGAGACTAGTTAAGGGCGAGGTGATGATGTGTGTTGGAAGTGATTCCAAGGTTGATAAGATCACCATCACACACTCCCTTTACTTTCTGGATTAGTGTTGAACCTAAAATAAATGTTATTTGGTGTTTGCGTTGAGCATGAATATGATTTGATCATGTTTATTGCGATACGGTTATTCATTTAAGTCAAAGAATAATTGTTGTTCTATTTACATGAATAAAACCTTCTATGGTCATACACTCAATATAAATGGTTTATTGAATCTCGATCGTAGTGATACACATATTCATAATATTGAAGCCAAACGATGCAAAGTTAATAATGATAGTGCAACTTAGATGTGGCACTGCCGTTTAGGTCATATTGGTGTAAAGTGCATGAAGAAACTCCATGCTGATGGACTTTTGGAATCACTTGATACTTGCGAACCATGCATTATGGGCAAGATGACTAAAACTCCGTTCTCCGGAACAATGGAGCGAGCAACTGACTTATTGGAAATAATACATACTGATGTATGCGGTCCGATGAGTGTTAAGGCTCGCGGCGGGTATCGTTATTTTCTGACCTTCACAGATGATTTGAGCAGATATGAGTATATCTACTTGATGAAACATAAGTCTGAAATATTTGAAAAGTTCAAAGAATTTCAGAGTGAAGTGGAAAATCATCATAACAATAAAATAAAGTTTCTACGATCTGATCGCGGAGACGAATATTTGAGTTACGAGTTTGGTCTTCCTTTGAAACGATGTGGAATAGTTTCGCAACTCACGCCACCTGGAACACCACAGCGTAATGGTGTGTCCAAACGTCGTAACCGCACTTTATTAGATATGGTGCGATCTATGATGTCTCTTACCGATTTACCACTATCGTTTTGGGGTTATGCACTAGAGACAGCTGCATTCACGTTAAATAGGGCACCATCTAAATCCATTGAGACGACACCGTTGGGCAAAGAAACCTAAGATGTCGTTTCTTAAAGTTTGGGGCTGCGATGCTTATGTGAAAAACCTTCAACCTGATAAGCTCGAACCCAAATTGGAGAAATGTGTCTTCATAGGATACCCAAAGGAAACTGTTGGGTACACCTTCTATCACAGATCCGAAGGCAAGATATTCATTGCTAAGAATGGATCCTTTCTAGAGAAGGAGTTTCTCTCGAAAGAAGTGAGTGGGAGGAAAGTAGAACTTGATAAGGTAATTGTACCTTCTCCCGAATTGGAAAGTAGTTCATCACAGAAATTAGTTCCACTGATGCCTACACCAATTAGTGAGGAATTTAATGATGATGATCGTGAAGCTTCAGATCAAGTTACTACCAAACCTCGTAGGTCAACCAGAACACGTTCCGCACCAGAGTGGTACGGTAATCTTGTCCTGGAAATCATGTTACTAGACCATGACAAACCTACGAACTATGAGGAAGCGATGATGAGCCCATATTCCATGAAATAGCTTGAGGCCATGAAATCTGAGATGGGATCCATGTATGAGAACAAAGTATGGACTTTGGTTGACTTGCCCGATGATCGGCAAGCCATAGAGAATAAAATGGATTTTCAAGAGGAAGACGGACGCTGATAGTAGTGTTACTATCTACAAAGCTCGAATTGTCGCAAAAATGTTTTTGACAAGTTCAAGGTGTTGACAACAATGAGATTTTCTCACTTGTATCGATGCTTAAAAGTCTGTCCGAATCATGTTAGCAATTGCCGCATTTTATGAAATTTGGCAAATGGATGTCAAACCAGCATTCCTTAATGGATTTCTTAAAGAAGAGTTGTCTATGATGCAACCAGAAGGTTTTGTCGATCCTAAAGGTGCTAACAAAGTGTGCAAAGCTCCAGCGATCCATCTATGGATTGGTGCAAGCATCTCGGAGTTGGAATATACGCCTTGATGAGTTGATCAAAGCATATAGTTTTATACAGACTTGCGGTGAAGCCTGTATTTACAAAAAAGTGAGTGGGAGCACTACAACCTTTCTAATAAGTATATGTGAATGACATATTGTTGATCGGAAATGATGTAGAATTTTCTGGAAAGCATAAAGGAGTTTTTGAAAGGAGTTTTTCAAAGAAAGACCTCGGTGAAGCTGCTTACATACTGAGCATCAAGATCTATAGAGATAGATCAAGACGCTTGATAAGTTTTTTCAATGAGTACATACCTTGACAAGATTTTGAAGTAGTTCAAAATGGAACAGTCAAAGAAGGAGTTCTTGCTTGTGTTGCTAGGTGTGAAGTTGAGTAAGACTCAAAGCCCGACCACGGCAGAAGATAGAGAGAGAATGAAAATCATTCCCTATACCTCAACCATAGGTTCTATAAAGTATGTCATGCTATGTACCAGACCTATTGTATACCCTGCCCTGAGTTTGGCAAGGGAGTACAATAGTGATCTAGGAATAGATCACTGGACATTGGTCAAAATTATCCTTAGAGGACTAAGGAAATATTTCTCGGTTATGGAGGTGATAAAGAGTTCGTCGTAAAGAGTTACGTCGATGCAAGCTTTGACACCGATCTGGATGACTCTGAGTCTTGATCTGGATACATATTGAAAGTGGGAGCATTTAGCTAGAGTAGCTCCGTGCAGAGAATTGTAGACATACAAATTTGCAAAATACATACGGATCTGAATGTGGCAGACCCATTGACTAAACCTCTCTCACAAGCAAAACATGATCACACCTTAGTACTCTTTGGGTGTTAATCACATGGCAATGTGAACTAGATTATTGACTCGTAAACCCTTTGGGTATTGGTCACATGGCGATGTGAACTATAGAGTGTTAAATCACATGACGATGTGAACTATTGGTGTTAAATCACATGGCGATGTGAACTAGATTATTTACTCTAGTGCAAGTGGGAGACTGAAGGAAATATGCCTTAGAGGCAATAATAAAGTTATTATTTATTTCCTTATATCATGATAAATGTTTATTATGCATGCTAGAATTGTATTAACAGGAAACTCAGTACATGTGTGAATACATAGACAAACAGATTGTCACTAGTATGCCTCTACTTGACTAGCTCGTTGATCAAAGATGGTTAAGTTTCCTAGCCATTGACATGAGTTGTCATTTGATGAACGGGATCACATCATTAGAGAATGATGTGATTGACAAGACCCATCCGTTAGCTTAGCACTATGATCATTTAGTTTATTGCTATTGCTTTCTTCATGACTTATACATGTTCCTATGACTATAAGATTATGCAACTCCCGAATACCGGAGGAACACTTAGTGTGCTATCAAACGTCACAACGTAACTGGGTGATTATAAAGATGCTCTACAGGTGTCTCCGAAGGAATTTGTTGAGTTGGCATAGATCAATATTAGGATTTGTCACTCCATGTATCGGAGAGGTATCTCTGGGCCCTCTCGGTAATGCACATCACTATAAGCCTTGCAAGCATTGTGACTAATGAGTTAGTTGCGGGATGATGCATTACGGAATGAGTAAAGAGACTTGCCGGTGACGAGATTGAACTAGGTATGAGGATACCGACGATCGGATCTCGGCCAAGTAACATACCGATGACAAAGGGAACAACGTATGTTGTTATGCGGTTTGACCGATAAAGATCTTCGTAGAATATGTAGGAGCCAATATGAGCATCCAGGTTCCGCTATTGGTTATTGACAGGAGATGTGTCTCGGTCATGTCTACATAGTTCTCGAACCTGTAGGGTCCGCACGCTTAACGTTCGATGACGATTTGTATTATGAGTTATGTGATTTGATGTACCGAAGGTTGTTCGGAGTCCCGGATGAGATCACGGACATGACGAGGAGTCTCGAAATGGTCGAGGTGTAAAGATCGATATATTGGAAGGCTATATTCAGACATCGGAAAGGTTCCGAGTGATTCGGTTATTTTTTGGAGTACCGGAGAGTTACGGGAATTCGCCGGGAGAAGTAATGGACCTTATTGGGCTTTAGTGGACAGAGGGAAGAAGGGCCAAGAGGTGGCGCGCGCCTCCCCCCTGCCCAAACCGAATTGGACAAGGGGTGGGGGCGCGGCCCCCCTTTCCTTCTCCCTCTCCCTGTCTTTCCTTCTCTCCTACTCCGAATAGGAAAGAGGAGGGGAATCCTACTTGGACTGGGGAGTCCTAGTAGGATTCCCCACACCTGGCGTGCCCCCCTTGGGCCGACCACTTCTTCCCTCCCCTCCTTTATATACGTGGCCAGGGGCACCCCAAAGGCACTCAAGATTTGTCTTAGCCGTGTGCGGTGCCCCCCTCCACAGTTACACACCTCGGTCATATCGTCGTAGTGCTTAGGCGAAGCCCTGCGCCGGTAACTTCATCATCACCGTCGCCACGCCGTTGTGCTGACGGAACTCTCCCTCGGCCTCAACTTGATCAAGAGTACAAGGGACGTCACCGAGCTGAACGTGTGCTGAACACGGAGGTGCCGTACGTTCGGTACTTCGATCGGTTGGATCATGAAGACGTTCGGCTACATCAACCGCGTTACTAAACGCTTCCGCTTTCAATCTATGAGGGTACGTGGACACACTCTCCCCGGTCGTTGCTATGCATCACCTAGATAGATCTTGCATGATTGATGTCTACTACACAACCTTCTTGTTGTAGACGTTGTTGGGCCTCCAAGTGCAGAGGTTTGTAGGACAGTAGCAAATTTCCCTCAAGTGGATGACCTAAGGTTTATCAATTCGTGGGAGGCATAGGATGAAGATGGTCTCTCTCAAACAACCCTACAACAAAATAACAAAGAGTCTCTTGTGTCCCCAACACACCCACTACAATCACTACAGGAAACAGCTACTTTGCCGTCTGCCATGGCGGACGGCAAAGGCTCGAAAGGCGGACGGCGGCGGCGGCGGCGGGGCGGCGGCGGGGGCGACGGGGCGGGAGGAGAAGGGCGAGGCGAGGACGAAGTGAGTAACGGGCGGGGGGTACCTGCCGTTAGGCAAGTGCCCTCTTTGCCGTCGGCCAGCCTTTGCCGTCCGCCTTTCTGCCTCTTTGCCGGACGGCAAAGAGGTGGGCCGTTAGGATTTTTTCAAACGAGCGGGGGGTGGGGGCCACCACACTCTTTGCCGTCCGCTGGCAGACGGCAAAGACCTGGCAGATGGCAAAGAGCTTCTTTGCCGTCAGCCTTTTCTTTGTCGTCTGTTTATGTGTAGCTGATGGCAAAGAGCTTCTTTGCCGTCAGCTAGCAGACGGCAAAGATCTGGCATATGGCAAATTAGCTGATTCCAGTAGTGAATGGTAAATTGTATAGGTGCACTAGTTCGGCGAAGAGATGGTGATACAAGTGCAATATGGATGGTAGATATAGGTTTTTGTAATCTGAAAATATAAAAATAGCAAGGTAACTAATGATAAAAGTGAGTACAACCGCTATTGCAATGCGTTGAAACAAGGCCTAGGGTTCATACTTTCACTAGTGCAGTTCTCTCAACAATGACAACATAATTGGATCATATAACTATCCCTCAACATGCAACAAAGAGTCACTCCAAAGTCCCTAATAGCGGAGAACAAACGAAGAGATTATTGTAGGGTACGAAACCACCTCAAAGTTATCCTTTCTGATCGATCTATTCAAGAGTCCGTAGTAAAATAGCACGAAGCTATTCTTTCCGTTCGATCTATCCTAGAGTTCGTACTAGAATAACACCTTAAGACACAAATCAACCAAAACCCTAATGTCACCTAGATACTCCAATGTCACCTCAAGTATCCGTGGGTATGATTATACGATATGCATCACGCAATCTCAGATTCATCTATTCAACCAACACAAAGAACTTCAAAGAGTGCCCCAAAGTTTCTACCGGAGAGTCAAGACGAAAACGAGTGTGCCAACCCCTATGCATAAGTTCACAAGGTCACTGAACCCGCTAGTTGATCACCAAAACATACATCAAGTGGATCACGTGAATATCCCATTGTCACCACAGATAAGCACATGCAAGACATACATCAAGTGTTCTCAAATCCTTAAAGACTCAATCCGATAAGATAACTTCAAAGGGAAAACTCAATCCATTACAAGAGAGTAGAGGGGGAGAAACATCATAAGATCCAACTATAATAGCAAAGCTCGCGATACATCAAGATCGTGCTGAATCAAGAACACAAGAGAGAGAGATATCAAACACATAGCTACTGGTACATACCCTCAACCCCGAGGGTGAACTACTCCCTCCTCGTCATGGAGAGCGCCTGGATGATGAAGATGGCCACCGGTGAGGGATTCCCCCTTCGGCAGGTTGCCGAAACAGGGTCCCGATTGGTTTTTGGTGGCTACAGAGGCTTGCGGCGGCGGAACTCCCGATCTAGATTTCTTTCTCGGGGTTTCTGTATGTATAGGAATTTTTGGCGTTTGTCTCACGTCAGGGGGGTCTCCGAGTCGTCCACGAGATAGGGGGGCGCGCCCCCACCCTCGTGGACGGCCCGGGACTCTTCTGGCCCAGCTCTTTTACTCCGGGGGGCTTCTTTTGGTCCATAAAAAATCATCAAAAATTGGCACGTCAATTGGACTCCGTTTGGTATTCCTTTTCTGCGATACTCAAAAACAAGGAAAAAACAGAAACTGGCGCTGGGCTCTAGGTTAATAGGTTAGTCCCAAAAATCATATAAAATAGCATATAAATGCATATAAAACATCCTAGATGGATAATATAATAGCATGGAACAATAAAAAATTATAGATACGTTGGAGACGTATCAAGCATCCCCAAGCTTAATTCCTGGTCGTCCTCGAGTAGGTAAATGATAAAAACAGAATTTTTGATGTGGAATGCTACCTAACATAATTTTCAATGTAATTTTCCTTATTGTGGCATGCATGTTCAGATCCAAAATATTCTAGACAAAAGTTTAATATTGACATAAAAATAATAATACTTCAAGCATGCTAACCAAGCAATTATTTCTTATCAAAATAACATAGACAAAGAAAGGTTATCCCTACAAAATCATATAGTTTGGCCATGCTTCATTTTCGTCACACAAAATGCTCTCATCATGCACAACCCCGATGACAAGCCAAGCAATTGTTTCATACTTGGCCTTTTCAAACTCTTTCAACTTTCACGCAATATATGAGCGCGGGCCATGGACATAGCACTATGGGTGGAATAGAATATGGTGATGGAGGTTATGTGAGAAGACAAAAAAAGGAGAAAGTCTCACATTGACGCGGCTAATCAACGGGCTATGGAGATGCCCATAAATTGATGTCAATGCAAGGAGTAGGGATTGCCATGCAACGGATGCACTAGAGCTGTAAATATATGAAAGCTCAACAAAAGAAACTAAGTGGGTGTGCATCCAACTTGCTTGCTCATGAAGACCTAGGGAATTTTGAGGAAGCCCGTCATTGGAATATACAAGCCAAGTTCTATAATGAAAAATTCCCACTAGTATATGAAAGTGACAAAATAAGAGACTCTCTATCATGAAGATCATGGTGCTACTTTGAAGCACAAGTATGGAAAAAGGATAGTAACATTGCCCCTTCTCTCTTTTTTCCTCATTTTTTTTATTTGGGCCTTGTCTTTTTTTTATGCCCTCCCTTTTTTTTATTTGGGCTTCTTTGGCCTCTTTTTTTTCATGTCTCATCCCGACTTGTGGGGGAATCATAGTCTCCATCATCCTTTCCTCATATGGGACAATGCTCTAATAATGAAAATCATCACACTTTTATTTACTTACAACTCAAGAATTACAACTCGATACTTAGAACAAAATATGACTCTATGTGAATGCCTCCGGTGGTGTACCAGGATGTGCAATGAATCAAGAGTGACATGTATGAAAGAATTATGAAGGTGGCTTTGCCACAAATACGATGTCAACTACATGATCATGCAAAGCAATATGACAATGATGGAGCGTGTCATAATAAACGGAACGGTGGAAAGTTGCATGGCAATATATCTTGGAATGGCTATGGAAATGCCATAATAGGTAGGTATGGTGGCTGTTTTGAGGAAGATATAAGGAGGCTTATGTGTGATAGAGCGTATCATATCACGGGGTTTGGATGCACCGGTGAAGTTTGCACCAACTCTCGAGGTGAGAAAGGGCAATGCACGGTACCGAAGAGGCTAGCAACGATGGAAGGGTGAGAGTGCTTATAATCCATGGACTTGATACGTCTCCGTCGTATCTATAATTTTTGATTGTTCCATGCCAATATTATACAACTTTCATATACTTTTTGGCAACTTTTTATACTACTTTCGGGACTAACATATTGATCCAGTGCCCAGTGCCAGTTCCTGTTTGTTGGATGTTTTATGTTTCGCAGAAACCCCATATCAAACGGAATCCAAACGGGATAAAAACGGACGGAGAATATTTTTGGAATATTTGGAAAATATGGGAAGAAGAATCAACGCGAGACGGTGCCTGAGGGGGGCACGAGGCAGGGGGCGCGCCCCACCCCCCTAGGCGCGCCCCTGACCCTCGTGGGCCCCCCGTAAAGCGGTTGCTGCTGTTCTTTGGCTGCAAGAAAGCTAATTTTCAGAGAAAAATCCGGGCGAAGGTTTCAATCCAATCGGAGTTACGGATCTCCATATATATACGAAACGGTGAAAGGGCAGAAGATGAGAGCGCAGAAATAGAGAGAGGCAGAGAGACAGATCCAATATTGGAAGGGCTCTCGCCCCTACCATGCCATGGAGGCCAAGGACCAGAGGGGAAACCCTTCTCCCATCTAGGGAGGAGGTCAAGGAAGAAGAAGAATAAGAAGAAGAAGAAGAAGAAGGGGGCCCCTCTCCCCCTCTCTTCCGGTGGCGCCGGCACGCTGTCATGGCCACCAGCATCATCACCGCGATCTTCACCAACACCTCCGCCATCTTCACCAACATCTCCATCACCTTCCCCCCTCTATCTATAGCGGTCCACTCTCCCGCAACCCGCTGTACCCTCTACTTGAACATGGTGCTTTATGCTTCATATTATTATCCAATAATGTGTTGCCATCCTATGATGTCTGAGTAGATTTTCGTTGTCCTATCGGTGGTTGATGAATTGCTATGATTGATTTAATTTGCTTGTGGTTATGTTGATGTCCTGTGGTGCCCATCATATGAGCGCGCGCGTGGATCACACCATAGGGTTAGTTGTATGTTGATAGGACTATGTATTGGAGGGCAAGAGTGACAGAAGCTTCAACCTAGCATAGAAATTGATGCATACGGGATTGAAGGGGGACCAATATATCTTAATGCTATGGTTGGGTTTTACCTTAATGAACGTTAGTAGTTGCGGACGCTTGCTGATAGTTCCAATCATAAGTGCATAGAATTCCAAGTCAGGGATGACATGCTAGCAGTGGCCTCTCCCACATAAAACTTGCTATCGGTCTAGTAAACTAGTCAATTGCTTAGGGACAATTTCGCAACTCCTACCACCACTTTTCCGCACTCGCTATACTAACTTTATTGTGTCTTTATCTAAACAGCCCCTACTTTTTATTTACGCGCTCTTTATATTCTTGCAAACCTATCCAAAACACCTACAAAGTACTTCTAGTTTCATACTTGTTTTAGGTAAAGCAAACGTCAATCGTGCGTAGAGTTGTATCGGTGGTCGATAGAACTTGAGGGAATATTTGTTCTACCTTTAGCTCCTCGTTGGGTTCGACACTCTTACTTATCGAAAGAGGCTACAATTGATCCCCTATACTTGTGGGTTATCAAGACCTTTTTCTGGCGCCGTTGCCGGGGAGTGATAGTGTGGGGTGAATATTCACGTGTGTGCTTGTTTGCTTTATCACTAAGTAATTTTTATTTGCTGTTCTTAGTTGTTCTTTATCTTCAGTTATGGATATGGAACACGAAATACCAAAAAAATTAGGTGTACTTGCTACTCATGGAGATGGGGAACCTCCTAAAATCCTCGATGCTCGTTATGTGAAAGATATTATGTACTACTTTAATAATCCTGAGAAAACCCCATTCAACTATGTTATGGGAGACACGTTGGATCAACGAGAATACTTTAGGGATTATCGCTTGACTCAAAAAGGGAAACTATCATGGGATCAAATTCATATGTTGAAGTGGTATGCTAGGCAACTATGCTTGAGATATGATTATACTTGTTGCTCTAGGATGAAGTCTCCACACCTTCCCTTTTCATGCGAATTTAATGATAATGAAACCTTGGCTTCTTATGCTAGAGGTATATATGATTACTATGTTGTGGAACAAATAGAAGAATTTGTTGCTTTTATGGGTGCTTATGAAATTGAATCTATGTTCAAAGAGTTTGAAAATCTTTATGATGCTGTTTATAGACCTGAAAATTTAGCTATCCTTAAATATTGCTATGCCAATTATGAATTCAATTCCGATATTGATGCATTTATTGAGAAAGTCTCCGCTGTCCAAGAAGAGATTAATATTTTGCAGGAATCTATGGAAGAAGAAATTGATGAAACTGTGAGCTCATTGGATGAAAAAGATGAGGAGGAGAGCGAAGAACAAAATGAGGAAGAGCGGATTAGCTACCCGTGCCCACCTTCTGATGAGAGTAACTCTTCAACTCATACATTGTTTAATTTCCCTTCATGCTTACCGAAGGATGATTGCTATGATGACTGTTATGATCCCGTTGATTCTTTTGAAATATCCCTTTTTGATGATGCTTGCTATGCTTGTGGCCAAGATGCCAATATGAATTATGCTTATGGAGATGAACTTGCTATAGTTCCTTATGTTAAACATGAAATTGTTGCTATTGCACCCACACATGATTGTCCTATTATCTTTTTGAATTCTCCCAACTACACTATATCGGAGAAGTTTGCACTTATTAAGGATTATATTGATGGGTTGCCTTTTACCGTTGCACATGATGATTTTGATGAATATAATATGCATGTTCTTGCTGCTCCTACTTGCAATTATTATGAGAGAGGAACTATATCTCCACCTCTCTATGTTTCCAACATGAAAAAATTGCAAGAAACTGCTTATACTATGCATTGGCCTTTACTTGGCGTGCATAAATTGTTCTTTTATGACATGCCGATGCATAGGAAGAGAGTTAGACTTTGTTGTTGCTTGATATATGTTACTTTGTGCTCACTACTAAATTACAAATCATTGTTAATTAAAATTGGTTTTGATATACCTTGGGATCCGGGTGGATCCATTACTTGAGCACTATATACCTAGCTTAATGGCTTTAAAGAAAGCGCTGCCAGGGAGACAACCCGGAAGTTTTAGAGAGTCATTTATTTCTGTTGAGTGCTTTTATATAGTTTTAAAACAAAAAAATAAAGAGGGGAACCCAAAACTTTTCAAAAAGAAAAGTGAAAGTGAGATAGACGAGCATTGTGAAAGTGGGGGACGTCCTTGAACCTTGTTCATGCCCATGGAAACTTTGTGAATCTTAATTACAGAAACATTTCAACAAAAATAATTATCCCCTTGTACAATTCCACTGTATTATAAAAATAATGTGCCAAGGTTTGCCTTTAGGATGTTTACAATGCTTGTTGGTTTGTGCGGTGCAGGACAGAAACTTTGGCTGTAGTGCGCGATTTTTAATTTTTTACTGGAATGTAAAATGGTTCTGATTATTTTTGCAATGTCTTTATATACAAATTGTTTATTTTTCCTAATTTTGGCATAATTTTACAAGTATCGGAAGTATTGTGAATGTTCAGATTATTACAAACTGTTCTGTTTTAGACAGATTCTGTTTTTGAGGCATAGTTTGCTTGTTTTGATGAAACTATCAATTTATATCAGTGGATTAAGCCATGAAAAAGATATATTGCAGTAGATACAATGAAAAAACAAAATATGAATTGGTTTTCAACAGTACTTAGAGTGGTGATTTGCTTTATTATACTAACGGATCTTACCGAGTTTTCTGTTGAAGTTTTGTGTGGATGAAGTGTTCGATGATCGAGGATGTCTCGATGTGAGGAGAAGAAGGAGAGGCAAGAGCTCAAGCTTGGGGATGCCCAAGGCACCCCAAGTAAATATTCAAGGAGACTCAAGCGTCTAATCTTGGGGATGCCCCGGAAGGCATCCCCTCTTTCTTCAACAAGTATCGGTATGATTTCGGATTCGTTTCGTTCATGCAATATGTGCAAGTCTTGGAGCGTCTTTTGCATTTAGTTTTCATTTTTATTTTATGCACCATGCTGGTATGAGATAGTCCTTGGTTGATTTATAGAATTCTCTTTGCACTTCACTTATATATTTTGAGTATGGCTTTATAGAATGCTTCATGTGCTTCACTTATATCATTTGAAGTTTGGATTGCCTGTTTCTCTTCACATAGAAAACCGCCATTTGTAGAATGCTCTTTTGCTTCACTTATATTTGTTAGAGCGTGGGCATATCTTTTGTAGAAATAATTAAACTCTCTTGCTTCACTTATATCTATTTAGAGAGATGACAGGACCGGTCATTCACATGGTTAGTCATAAAATCCTACATAAAACTTGTAGATCACTGAATATGATATGTTTGATTGCTTGCAATAGTTTTGCGATATAAAGATGGTGATATTAGAGTCATGCTAGTGGGTAGTTGTGGATTAGTAGAAATACTTGTGTTGAAGTTTGTGATTCCCGTAGCATGCACGTATGGTGAACCGTTATGTGATGAAGTCGGAGCATGATTTATTTATTGATTGTCTTCCTTATGACTGGCGGTCGGGGACGAACGATGGTCTTTTCCTACCAATCTATCCCCCTAGGAGCATGCACGTAGTACTTTGTTTCGATGACTAATGGATTTTTGCAATAAGTATGTGAGTTCTTTATGACTAATGTTGAGTCCATGGATTATACGCACTTTCACCCTTCCATCATTGCTAGCCTCTTCGGTACCGTGCATTGCCCTTTCTCACCTCGAGAGTTGGTGCAAACTTCGGCGGTGCATCCAAACCCCGTGATATGATACGCTCTGTCACACATAAGCCTTATTATATCTTCCTCAAAATAGCCACCATACCTACCTATCATTGCATTTCCATAGCCATTCCGAGATATATTGCCATGCAACTTCCATCATCATCATATACATGACTTGAGCATTCATTGTCATATTGCTTTGCATGATCGTAAGATAGCTAGCATGATGTTTTCATGGCTTGTCCGTTTTTTGATGTCATTGCTACGCTAGATCATTACACATCCTGGTACACCGCCAGAGGCATTCATATAGAGTCATATCTTTGTTCTAGATATCGAGTTGTAATATTGAGTTGTAAGTAAATAAAAGTGTGATGATCATCATTATTAGAGCATTGCCCCAGTGAGGAAAGGATGATGGAGACTATGATTCCCCCACACGTCGGGATGAGACTCCGGACTTTATCAAAAAAAAGGCCAAAGAAGCCCAAATAAAAAAAGAGGCCAAAGAAGCCCACCAAAAAAAGGGGAAAATAAAAAAATGAGAGAAAAAGAGAGAAGGGGCAATATTACTATCCTTTTACCACACCTGTGCTTCAGAGTAGCACCGTGTTCTTCATATAGAGAGTCTCTTGAGTTATCACTTTCATATACTAGTGGGAATTTTCATTATAGAACTTGGCTTGTATATTCCGATATTGGGCTTCCTCAAATGCCCGAGGTCTTCATGAGCAAGCAAGTTGGATGCACACCCACTTAGTTTCCAGTTTGAGCTTTCATACACTTATAGCTCTTAGTGCATCCGTTGCATGGCAATCCCTACTCCTCACATTGACATCGATTGATGGGCATCTCCATAGCCCGTTGATTAGCCGCGTCGATGTGAGACTTTCTCCTTTTTGTCTTCTCCACACAACCTCCACCATCATATTATATTCCACCTATAGTGCTATGTCCATGGCTCACGCTCATGTATTGCGTGAAAGTTGAAAAGGTTTGAGAACATCAAAAGTATGAAACAATTGCTTGGCTTGTCATCGGGGTTGTGCATGATTTGAATATTTTGTGTGGTGAAGATGGAGCATAGCCAGACTATATGATTTTGTAGGGATAACTTTCTTTGGCCATGTTATTTTGAAAAGACATGATTGGTTTATTAGTAGGCTTGAAGTATTATTGTTTTTATGTCAAATCATAGACTATTGCTTTGAATCACTCGTGTCTTAATATTCATGCCATGATTTGATACATGATCAAGATTATGCTAGGTAGCATTCCACATCAAAAATTATCTTTTTTATCATTTACCTACTCGAGGACGAGCAGGAATTCAGCTTGGGGATGCTGATACGTCTCCGTCGTATCTATAATTTTTGATTGTTCCATGCCAATATTATACAACTTTCATATACTTTTTGGCAACTTTTTATACTATTTTTGGGACTAACATATTGATCCAATGCCCAGCGCCAGTTCTTGTTTGTTGCATGTTTTATGTTTCGCAGAAACCCCATATCAAACGGAATCCAAACGGGATAAAAATGGACGGAGAATATTTTTGGAATATTTGGAAAATATGGGAAGAAGAATCAACGCAAGACGGTGCCCGAGGGGGGCACGAGGCAGGGGGGCGCGCCCCACCCCCTGGGCGCGCCCCTGACCCTCGTGGGCCCCCGTAAGGCGGTTGCTGCTCTTCTTTGGCCGCAAGAAAGCTAATTTTCAGAGAAAAATCTGGGCGAAGGTTTCAATCCAATCGAAGTTACGGATCTCCATATATATACGAAACGGTGAAAGGGCAGAAGATGAGAGCGCAGAAACAGAGAGAGACAGAGAGACAGATCCAATCTCGGAGGGGCTCTCGCCCCTCCCATGCCATGGAGGCCAAGGACCAGAGGGGAAACCCTTCTCCCATCTAGGGAGGAGGTCAAGGAAGAAGAATAAGAAGAAGAAGAAGAAGAAGAAGAAGAAGAAGGGGGCCCCTCTCCCCCTCTCTTCCGGTGGCGCCGGAACACTGCCATGGCCACCATCATCATCACCGCGATCTTCACCAACACCTCCGCCATCTTCACCAACATCTCCATCACCTTCCCCCCTCTATCTACAGTGGTCCACTCTCCCGCAACCCGATGTACCCTCTACTTGAACATGGTGCTTTATGCTTCATATTATTATCCAATGATGTGTTGCCATCCTATGATGTCTGAGTAGATTTTCGTTGTCCTATCGGTGGTTGATGAATTGCTATGATTGATTCAATTTGCTTGTGGTTATGTTGTTGTCCTTTGGTGCCCATCATATGAGCGCACGCGTGGATCACACCATAGGGTTAGTTGTATGTTGATAGGACTATGTATTGGAGGGCAAGAGTGACAGAAGCTTCAACCTAGCATAGAAATTGATGCATACGGGATTGAAGGGGGACCAATATATCTTAATGCTATGGTTGGGTTTTACCTTAATGAACGTTAGTAGTTGCGGACGCTTGCTAATAGTTCCAATCATAAGTGCATAGAATTCCAAGTCAGGGATGACATGCTAGCAGTGGCCTCTCCCACATAAAACTTGCTATCGGTCTAGTAAACTAGTCAATTGCTTAGGGACAATTTCGCAACTCCTACCACCACTTTTCCACACTCGCTATACTAACTTTATTGTGTCTTTATCTAAACAGCCCCTACTTTTTATTTACGCGCTCTTTATATTCTTGCAAACCTATCCAAAAACACCTACAAAGTACTTCTAGTTTCATACTTGTTTTAGGTAAAGCGAACGTCAAGCGTGCGTAGAGTTGTATCGGTGGTCGATGGAACTTGAGGGAATATTTGTTCTACCTTTAGCTCCTTGTTGGGTTCGACACTCTTACTTATCGAAAGAGGCTACAATTGATCCCCTATACTTGTGGGTTATCAGGACTCAACATTAGTCATAAAGAACTCACATACTTATTGCAAAAGTCTACAAGTCATCAAAACCAAGCACTACGCGCATGCTCCTAGGGGGATAGATTGGTAGGAAAAGACCATCGCTCGTCCTCGACCGCCACTCATAAGGAAAGCAATCAAAAAACACCTCATGCTTCAAATTTGTCACACAACGGTTACCATATGTTCATGCTACGGGACTTGCAAACCTCAACACAAGTATTTCTCAATTTCACAATTACTCAACTAGCGTGACTCTAATATCACCATCTTTATATCTCAAAACAACTATCAAGTATCAAACTTCTCATAGTATTTAATGCACTCTATATGAAAGTTTTTATTATACCCATCTTGGATGCCCATCATATTAGGACTAAATTCATAACCAAAGCAAATTACCATGATGTTCTAAAAGACTCTCAAAATAATATAAGTGAAGCATGAGAGATCAATTATTTCTATAAAATATAACCACCGTCGTGCTCTAAAAGGATATAAGTGAAGCACTAGAGCAAACGACAAACTACTCCGAAAGATATAAGTGAAGATTAATGAGTAGTCGAATAATTATGCAACTATGTGAAGACTCTCTAACATTTAATAATTTCAGATCTTGGGATATTATTCAAACAGCAAGCAAACCAAAATAAAATAAAATGACGCTCCAAGCAAAACATATATCATGTGGTGAATAAAAATATAGCTCCAAGTAAAGTTACCGATGAACGAAGACGAAAGAGGGGATGCCATCCGGGGCATCCCCAAGCTTAGGCTCTTGTTTGTCCTTGAATATTACCTCGGGGTGCCTTGGGCATCCCCAAGCTTAGGCTCTTGCCACTCCTTATTCCATAGTCCATCGAATCTTTACCCAAAACTTGAAAACTTCACAACACAAAACTCAACAGAAAACTCGTAAGCTCTGTTAGTATAAGAAAATAAATCACCACTTAAGTACTGTTGTGAACTCATTCTAAATTCATATTGGTGTAATACCTACTGTATTCCAACTTCTATATGGTTCATACCCTCCGATACTACTCATAGATTCATCAAAATAAGCAAACAACACATAGAAAACAGAATCTGTCAAAAAACAGAACAGTATGTAGTAATCTGTATCAAACGTATACTTCTGGAACTCCAAAAATTCTGAAATAAACTGGTGGACATGAGGAATTTATCTATTAATCATCTTAAAAAAATAATCAACCTAAAAGCACTCTCAAGTAAAAAATGGCAGTTAACCTCGTGAGCGCAAAAGTTTCTGTTTTCTACAGCAAGATCGCATAGACTTCACCCAAGTCTTCCCAAAGGTTCTACTTGGCACAAACACTAATTAAAACATAAAACCACACCTAACCAGAGGCTATATGAATTATTTATTACTAAACAGTAGCAAAAAGCAAAGAACAAAAATAAAATTGGGTTGCCTCCCAACAAGCGCTACGTTTAACGCCCCTAGCTAGGCATGATGATTTCAATGATGCTCACATAAAAGATAAGAATTGAAACATAAAGAGAGCATCATGAAGAATATGACTAGCACATTTAAGTCTAACCCACTTCCTATGCATAGGGATTTTGTGAGCAAACAACTTATGGGAACAATAATCAACTAGCATAGGAAGGCAAAACAAGCAGAACTTTAAAACTTTAAGCACATAGAGAGGAAACTTGATATTGTTGCAATTCCTACAAGCATATATTCCTCCCTCACAATAATTTTTAGTAGCATTATGAATGAATTCAACCATATAACCAGCACATAAAGCATTCTTTTCATGATCTACTTGCATAGAAATTTTACTACTCTCCACATAAGCAAATTTATTCTCATCAGTAGTAGTGGGAGCAAACTCAACAAAATAACTATCATGTGAAGCATAATCCAATTGAAAATTAAAATCATGATGACAAGTTCATGGTTATCTTTATTCTTTATAGCATACATGTCATCACAATAATCATCATAAATAGGAGGCATGCTATCATCAAAATAAATTTGCTCATCCAAACTTGGGGGATTAAAAATATCATCTTCATCAAACATAGCATCCCCAAGCTTGTGGCTTTGCATATCATTAGCATCATGGATATTCAAGGAATTCATACTAACAACATTGCAATCATGCTCATCATACAAAGATTTAGTGACAAACATTTTATAGATTTCTTCTTCTAGCACTTGAGCACAATTTTCCTTTCCATCATTTTCACGAAAGATATTAAAAAGATGAAGCATATGAGGCACCCTCAATTCCATTTTTTGTAGTTTTCTTTTATAGACTAAACTAGTGATAAAACAAGAAACAAAAAGATTCGTTTGCAAGATCTAAAGATATACCTTCAAGCACTCACCTCCCCGGCAACGGCGCCAGAAATTGCTTGATGTCTACTACACAACCTTCTTCTTGTAGACGTTGTTGGGCCTCCAAGTGCAGAGGTTTGTAGGACAGTAGCAAATTTCCCTCAAGTGGATGACCTAAGGTTTATCAATCCATGGGAGGCATAGGATGAAGATGGTCTCACTCAAACAACCATGCAACCAAATAACAAAGAGTCTCTTGTGTCCCCTACACACCCAATACAATGGTAAATTGTATAGGTGCACTAGTTCGGCGAAGAGATGGTGATACAAGTGCAATATGGATGGTAGATATAGGTTTTTGTAATCTGAAAATATAAAAACAGCAAGGTAACTAATGATAAAAGTGAGCACAAACGGTATTGCAATGCGTTGAAACAAGGCCTAGGGTTCATACTTTCACTAGTGCAAGTTCTCTCAACAATAATAACATAATTGGATCATATAACTATCCCTCAACATGCAACAAAGAGTCACTCCAAAGTCACTAATAGCGGAGAACAAACGAAGAGATTATTGTAGGGTACGAAACCACCTCAAAGTTATCCTTTCTGATCGATCTATTCAAGAGTCCATAGTAAAATAGCACGAAGTTATTCTTTCCGTTCGATCTATCCTAGAGTTCGTACTAGAATAACACCTTAAGACAAAAATCAACCAAAACCCTAATGTCACCTAGATACTCCAATGTCACCTCAAGTATCTGTGGGTATGATTATACGATATGCATCACACAATCTCAGATTCATCTATTCAACCAACACAAAGAACTTCAAAGAGTGCCCCAAAGTTTCTACCGCAGAGTCAAGACGAAAACGTGTGCCAACCCCTATGCATAAGTTCACAAGGTCACTGAACCCGCAAGTTGATCACCAAAACATACATCAAGTGTATCACGTGAATATCCTGTTGTCGCCACAGATAAGCACATGCAAGACATACATCAAGTGTTCTCAAATCCTTAAAGACTCAATCCGATAAGATAACTTCAAAGGGAAAACTCAATCCATTACAAGAGAGTAGAGGGGGAGAAACATCATAAGATCCAACTATAATAGCAAAGCTCACGATACATCAAGATCGTGCCGAATCAAGAACACGAGAGAGAGAGAGAGAGATCAAACACATAGCTACTGGTACATACCCTCAGCCCCGAGGGTGAACTACTCCCTCCTCGTCATGGAGAGTGCCTGGATGATGAAGATGGCCACCGGTGAGGGATTCCCCCTCCGGCAGGGTGCCGGAACAGGTCCCGATTGGTTTTTGGTGGCTACAGAGGCCTGCGGCGGCGGAACTCCCGATCTAGGTTTCTTTCTAGGGGTTTCTATATTTATAGGAATTTTTGGCGTTGGTCTCACGTCAGAGGGGTCTCCGAGTCGTCCACGAGATAGGGGGGCGCGCCCAGGTGGGTAGGGCGCGCCCCCCACCCTCGTGGACGGCCCGAGACTCTTCTGGCCCAACTCTTTTACTCCGGGGCTTCTTTTGCTTCAAAAAAAATCATCAAAAATTGGCACGTCAATTGGACTCCGCTTGGTATTCCTTTTCTGCGATACTCAAAAACAAGGAAAAAACAGAAACTGGCACTGGCTCTAGGTTAATAGGTTAGTCCCAAAAATCATATAAAATAGCATATAAATGCATATAAAACATCCTAGATGGATAATATAATAGCATGGAACAATCAAAAATTATAGATACGTTGGAGACGTATCAATGATCGTAGGATTTTTTTTTGAAATTACTGCGTTCCCCAACAGTGGTATCCGAGCCAGGTCTATGCGTAGATGTTATATGCACGAGTAGAACACAAAGAGTTGTGGGCGATAATAGTCATACTGCTTACCAGCATGCCATACTTTGATTCGGCGGTATTGTTGGATGAAGCGGCCCAGACCGACATTACATGACCGCGTTCATGAGACTGGTTCTACCGCCATGCTTCGCACATAGGTGGCTAGTGGGTGGGTGTTTCTCCAACTTTAGTTGAATCGAGTGTGACTTCGCCCGGTCCTTGTTGAAGGTTAAAACAGCATACTTGACGAAAAATCATTGTGGTTCTTGCTAAGCCCGTAGCAGCCACGTAAAACTTGCAACAACAAAGTAGAGGACGTCTAACTTGTTTTTGCAGGGCATGTTGTGATGTGATATGGTCAAGACGTGATGATATATAATTTGTTGTATGAGATGATCATGTTTTGTAAAAGTTATTGGCAACTGGCAGAAGCCTTATGGTGGTCGCTTTATTGTATGAAATGCAATCGCCATGTAATTTCTTTACTTTATCACTAAGCGGTAGCGATAGTCGTAGAAGCAATAGTTGGCGAGACGACAACGATGCTTCGATGGAGATCAAGGTGTCAAGCCGGTGACGATGGTGATCATGACGGTGTTTTGGAGATGGAGATCAAAGGTACAAGATGATGATGGCCATATCATATCACTTATATTGATTGCATGTGATGTTTATCCTTTATGCATCTTATTTTGCTTAGTACGGCGGTAGCATTATAAGATGATCCCTTACTAAATTTCAAGGTACAAGTGTTCTCCCTGAGTATGCACCGTTGCGACAGTTCGTCGTGCCGAGACACCACGTGATGATCGGGTGTGATAAGCTCTACGTTCACATACAACGGGTGCAAGCCAGTTTTGCACACGCAGAATACTCGGGTTAAACTTGACGAGCCTAGCATATGCAGATATGGCATCAGAACACTGAGACCGAAAGGTCGAGCGTGAATCATATAGTAGATATGATCAACATAGTGATGTTCACCATTGAAAACTAATCCATCTCACGTGATGATCGGACATGGTTTAGTTGATTTGGATAACGTGATCATTTATATGACTAGAGGGATGTCTATCTAAGTGGGAGTTCTTAAGTAATATGATTAACTGAACTTTAATTTATCATGAACTTAGTCCTGATAGTATTTGCATAACTATGTTGTAGATCAATAGCTCGCAATGTAGCTCCCCGTTTATTTTTGATATGTTCCTAGAGAAAAATAAGTGGAAATATTTGCAACCCGACACGTAAGAGGGGTTGTCAATCCCTCTCGGGTAAATGATAGATTGATTTGTATGATTTTGGATAAATGGATCTCTCAATAAAACAAAATAAAATAAATAAATAAAAATTGCAGTAAGGTATTTTTGGGTTTTTAGAATAATAGATCTGAAAATAAAAGCATATAAAAATAGATCCCAAAGCAAATATGATAAAGAATAGACCCGGGGCGTAGATTTCACTAGTGGCTTCTCTCGAGAAAATAGCATACGACGGGTAAACAAATTACTGTTGGGAAACTGATAGAACCTCAAATAATTATGACGATATCCAGGCAATGATCGTTATATAGGCATCACGTCCAAGATTAGTAGACCGACTCATGTCTGCATCTACTATTATTACTCCACACATCAAACGCTACCGAGCATGCATCTAGTGTATTAAGTTCATGGAGAAAATGGAGTAATGCAATAAGAATGATGACATGATGTAGACAAAATATATTCCTGTAGGAATAGACCTCATCTTGTTATCCTTAATAGCAACGATCAATACATGTCTTGCTGCCCCTTCTATCATTGGGAAAGAACACCGCACGATCGAACCCATCACAAAGCACCTCTTTCCATGGCAAGAAAAATTGATCTAGTCGGCCTAAGTAAACCAAAGATTCGAAGAAGAAATACGAGGCTATAAGTAATCATGCATACAAGAGATCAAAACTCAAATAACTTTCATGGATAAAATAGATTTGATTATAAACTCGAAGTTCATCGGATCCCAACAAACACACCGTAAAAAAAGTTACATCAAATAAATCTTCAAGAGACCATTGTATTGAGAATCAAAAGAGAGAATAAGTCATCTAGCTACTGCCTACGGACCCGTAGGTCTACAATGAACTACTCACGCATCATCGAAGAGGCACCAATGAGAATGATGAACCCCTCCGTGATGGTGTCTAGATTGGATCTCCTGGTTCTGGAACTTGCGGCGGCTGAAATTGTGTTTCGACGACTCCCCTAGGGTTTCTGGAATATTTGGGTATTTATAGGGCGAAGAGGCGGTGCGGGAGGCCACCGAGGTGGGCACAACCCATCAGGGAGCGTCTGGCCCCCAGGCGCGCCCAGGTGGGTTGTGCCCCCCTCGGAGCACCCCTCTGGTACTTCTTTGGCCCATCTTGTGTCTTCTAGTCCAGAAAAAATCTCCAAAAAGTTTCGCTGCGTTTGGACTTCATTGGTATTAATTTTCTGCGAAGTAATAAACAAGAAAAAACAACAACTGACACTGGGCACGATGCCAATAGGTTAGTCCCAAAAAAGATATAAAGTTGCTATAAAATAATTGTAAAACATCCAAGAATGATAATATAACGGCATGAAACAATAAAAAATTATAGATAGGTTGGAGACGTATCAGCGACACGCGGATTTTGCCAACAACCCCGCCGCAAATGGTGGCAATGATGCAACGGCGACAATGCAACGGTGAGGGATTGCAACATGGTCCATATTACAATGGGTGACCGCAAACCATGTTGCAGTGGGTGACAAAAGGCCCACCTCACACAAGCGAAGGTGACCACAACATGGACCATGTTGCAATAGTGATTGCAATATGGCACGCGTTGCAATGAGATGAAAGTCGATGCATAGTATGAAACAAAGGAAAAACGGTTTAGTGGGAGCGCAATAGGGCTTGTGTTTCAAAGCTGAGCACAACACTAGCCTTGTTGCAAATGCTGGCACACCTCAGCGACCAACGGGGGAGAGATCGGACGACTGTCTTGCAATCCATCCAGCGGCTCCCTAGGCAATCAATCTTCTTTGATTATCACCCGACCGACACGTAGTGCTGCCAGCACGTTTCTATGTCTTATTACTTATTAGAGAACTAAAGTGTACGTGTAGTTATGTAGCACACTTGACAACTACGTGTCTCTTTTCTACCCCAAAAAAAACCCATGCTTTCCTTCTCCTACCTTCGACGCCATCGCCTATCCGTCTCATGTCGGATGGCCCTTGGGTCGTGGAGGTGCAGGGACCCCCCCCCCCCCCCAAGGGGGAGGGACCCCTGCTCTCGCTCTTGTTAGGTCTAGCTTCTTGGTTGGAGTTGTAGCGGCGACGATGTCCCTCTGGTTCCTACGTTCGATACCCATCCCAATGGTGTGTCTAGCGTTCCCGAAGGGCGTGTGAAAGTGTGTCTCTGTCCGGTCTCGTGGGATCCGGTCGGTGTTGGTCTTCAATGGATCTGTTGATATTAATTCGTCTTCGTTTGAGTGTTTACAAATTTGACCCTTTGGATCTGGGACTGCCTTCATCGGTGATGAATTATTGTTCGAGTGTATTGGTCTTGTGGGGCCATCACACAGAGATTTTTGGACTGTCTACTGCAAGGTTTGCCCGACTCCTGTGAAGAAAAATCGATGACGGCGGCACGCCTTCGACTCACTACAATGTTGTAGTCGTTGCTAGATAGTCCATGCATCTTATTATAATTTTTGTAATTCTCGTGTTCTTTATACTGACATGATTGATTATGAAGATTAGAGTCTCTCAGAAAAAGGTGTGTACTTGTTGTTTATTGATTGATAGCACAACGACGTTCTTAAATAGCACCCTCCATTTATTTTTTCGCATTTCAGTGTAAGATAGTATCACGGGAGCGTTCAACACTTCCACTGCGTTTAAGTGTAAGATAGTACTCCCTCGGTTCATAATGCGGTGCATATAGATTTTTCTAAAAGTCAACTCTTACAAACTTTGATCAAATTTATGAAGAAAAATATTTAAATCTAAAATACCAAACATATATCATTAGATTCATCATAACATGTTGTTTCATATTTTATATATTTTGTATTGTAGATAAGAATACTTTTTTTATAAACTTGGTCAAAGTTTACAAAGTTTAACTTTTCAAAAAATCGACATTATGAAATGGTGAAGTATCACACTAATGTTAACACTTCACTCCTCGCAAAAGAAAACACCTTCACTGACGTAGCCTCAGACAAGCAGGTAGGAAGATCACGACATGCTACCTGACAGCAGAAATATAGCTCAAACAACAAACAAATTGGAAGAAAATTCTTTTGAAAGAATAAAGGCACCGAATGAAGTACCAGCTTGGAGATTGCCAACCTGGGTTATTTCCATCACAGCCCACCTGGGCCTGGAAATAGCCTAACCCGTGCATGAAAGAAACACGATGACCATGAATCGAAGTCCAATGCAAACACCACTTCAAAGCATATGTTTCTGAGTTTTACATTCTGAACACCACAGATATGCAACAACACCTTCAAACAAGACAGACTATTCATCCATTTACAACATAAGCTATCCACACCACCATGCATGCACATTATTATTGCCATTATTTCTCTGGGGTTACAGCTTACCGATGCTTTGCTACGATTTACGAATGACTGGCTCGTCATCAGCAAGCTTCTAAAATGAGGAGGCAGGTTTATTTCCCGATTAGCATCTAATCCACCGATGTCAGCATCTCACACTGTGCACCAAACAGCCTCCCATAATCTTTCAGATCAAGCGATCTCACCTCATCCCGTCGCCAAAACCAGTCCTCATACCTATACCACCGCAAGATACCTTCATCCAGCATCATCCGCTGGCATGCGACACATTGTCTGCTTTGGCAGTGGTGGAACTCCCGCAGCCGGGAAGCTCTCTCGAGAGCTTTGTTATCTAGCTCATGAATCACTTGCCTACGCCCATTCGTGGCCATCTCAAACAGCAGGCAGTGGGAAATATTCAGAACCTCAAGATGCTCCAGCGAGTTCAGAACACATTGCAAGGCACCCATTGTCACCTTTGAGCAACGAAGGCTCAAGACTTTCAGCTTTGGAAGGTATGTGGTAACTGCTGAAGCAAATAGGAGATCAAATGAACCCATGATCTTGAGCTCTTTAAAGTTCTTGCAGCTATTGGCTAACCCCTCCATGATATATGGAGGATGACCAATGGTAGGCATAGTCAAGGACTCCAGCTCTCCCCACCTTTCAATAGCTTGGCATATTCCCGCCCTTGAAATGCGGTTCCATGCTGGCATAACCAATCGTTTTAGATTAGGAGATCTGTTAAACAAGGAGTACACAACTATTTACTGTTAGCGTTCCTCAATTTACAATGACACGCCATAAAACTTGAGCATCAAGAGCATTGTCAAGATATGATCAATGATATAAAACCATCCATTCAACTTAAAAAACATTCCTTGGACCTATTATAGATTCAATGGCTACACAGACATCTTCTATATCTAAATAGCTAGCCCCCACTAACATATTTCTCTCAACATGCAAGCATGCCACTTCATCATTCAACATGCATGGGAAAAGCCCACCTCAACATGCAACTATGCATAATAAAAATCCACCTCAACATGCAAACATGCATGCATGGAATTTTTAATTCCATTCTATTATGTTATTTACATTTAATTCTTATATTCGTTTAAAAACTATTATTTCAAATATTCATGCTTCATATAACCAAAACCTCATCGAAATATTGCAAAACATTCCCGCAACAACGTGCGGGGCATCATCTAGTTCTTCAAAACTGGCAGTGCAAGCCATGAAGATTAAAGGCAATAATATTTTAACCCCTCACCAATTTAATGTCTTAAGGTTGCTTTAATTACGAAGCTCATTGGGCACACGAGCTTCGTAATTAAAGCAACCTTTGTGAGATGTAATGCAGATTTAATATAGCGGAATACAGAAACAAAACATAAATAAAACTACGTAGCAAAGACTAGTTACCTTTGTGAGATGTAATGCAGGTGTTCATCTTTCATGTACAGATTGTAATGGAATATCATACAATTAACATTTCCACGGCTAATTGCCATTGCCACCCGTAGTATTTTTGCAAGCCTCTTGTCAGACCTGTCATCAACCCAAATATATGGAGATGCTCTTGTTTGAATGAAGTTGGATTTTAGAAGCCCAAAGTCAAGAGTGCCCCATATAAGTGGATCTGAACAGGCCAAACGCCATAAGCGGCAAACTTGAGATACTGGTGATAGCTCAACCAAGTTTAGCTCCTTAAATATCTTCACGAGAACATCAGTATCCATCTCCTCCCATCTTTTTCCCATCCATTTGCTCTCCCCCATTATTATCAAATCCTGAAAATCAACAAAAACACATCAATTGCTGAAAAGATCTGGCCAGGCTTCAGTCATATGCATGGCACTAATAAAAGCTTGTGCCCAAATATGAGTGTCCATGAACACATATGAATGAGTACACGTGATAAAATGAAACAAGTTAGTTCACAAAACGAACAGGAAATTGGCTCAATTACCACATATTCTATTTCTGGGATCAATGCAATAACTAGTGAGAAGAAGTATGGTGACCCTCGACATGCAAACAAATATGGTAAGCACTAGGTACAATGTGAGCCAGTTTTTTATATTTTATTCGATCACAATATAGCTCAAGTGTTGAATCCCTTCTAAATCTACGGTATTACAGTTTCTAAAACGATGATAAAACAAACAAAAAAGGCGTACCTACAAGCGTGTCTGAGGTTCGAGCTCCGAGTACATTAATTTTTAGTTCTTTATTTATGGATTTTTTTTTCCAAACCCGAGGGTCTGGTGGGTTCTAGATGAGTAGGGGAGATTGGGTGGAGTGGGGAGAGGACTAGTGAGTTCTAGATGGATGAGGGAGATGCGGATGGCATGGGGAGTGAACTCTTCCAAACAGGAGGGGTCTGGTGGGTTCTAGATAGATGAGGGAGATACGGATGCGTGGCGAGTGAACTCTTCCAAACAGGAGGGGTCTGGTGGGTTCTAGATAGATGAGGGAGATGCGATAGTGTGGGGAGTGAACTCTTCCAAACAGGACAAGTCTGGTGGGTTCTAGATAGATGAGGAAGATTGGGGTGGAGTGGGAAGTGAACTCACCACCACCACCACCACCACCTAATTTTTTTTAAGGTAGCACAGATTTCATCTGGTTGTACATTTTTTCCCAAGTTGCCAAATGCGACCTAAGGATTATTGAGCTAAAACATAAAGTTAAACCAATCTGATCAAAGGATTAATTCTGAGATACTAAGGTGCTAACAACCACGATCAATTGTTACTTCCTGGAATGAGGCAACTTCTCCCTTCTTCCCAAACTTAACACAGTTTGACTTAGGATAAAACTTATGTGCCTTAGATTTTGGGAAGGGGGGAGTAGCTCTTGCACTACTGTAGATTGTTTTTCCACCTTCCGCTTTTTTATTAGGCCTACTTTGTTTTCCTTAGCCGCCTGTTGTTTGTTTTTGGATAACACCATCGTTGATGGCTTTGGCTCTGTAATCTGCGCGCAGAGTTTGTGTGCTCCTTCTAATACAAAATAAATAAATAGAAACAAATCAAACAGAGGCAGCAATGTACGCTCCAGCTAACTTCTAAACTAGGAAGGTAACTATAATAGTTTGTATCAGCTAGTTTTACATTAAAGACAGGAACGGGAATACTGCAGTTCATATGGAAACCTGAAGGAAATGTATGTTGAACCCAACAAAAAAAAGTAAAGTAATTCCACATTCTCTTTCAATGTCACCAACAAAATGTTGTGCTGTTTGTTACTAAGGCATGTACAGTTAGTGGAGCCGTGACTTGGTATGTACCAGAGCTTGACATGATATAAACAATTAAGATATTCAGCTTATCAGCTAGCCTGTTTCCACACCATACTAGCCAGTAAATATGAACCCAAAAGTAAATTCCAACCCATTCATCAAATGAGTTTAAACCAGCAGACTTTATTATGCATTATAACAAGTACATGCAGATTAAGAAGAATGGTAGATGCATACCATGCGTGCTTATGAAAGCTGAGTAACAAAGATAGATTTACAAAGAGAGAGTAGCCCACAAGAGATTTCAGCACTTTTAACTGGGGAAATGGGAAATGTGCTACTCCTGCAGCTAAGCAACCACCTTAAGAACATCCACCGAGTAACATTTTACGGTTGCAATAGCTGCAATTAAATAACAAAGCTGAAAGCACAAATTTATGGTAACAGTTGCGAATAGCCTACTCAGAAATGTAGTGACTACCGAATAGGAAGGAAATACAACTATAAAACTCTATTTCATCCCCAACAGAGAAGAAATACAACCTAAAAATCTCTTCAAAGAGGAGAAGGCGTATTTGAAGAAGGCCAAATCTATCACATTCACCACTAATCCACTGATCCTGTAACTGGTACAGGCGCCTCAAATGCAATTTTCACTGGGAATGATCCACAACACTGTGTATACACCTGTTTAACATTCCCTCCCTGGACAAGGTAGCCGCCTAATTTATTTTCTTCAATCAACAGGGGCCGGCCCCGCTCCGGTTCCATTTTCCATAGAAGACGAAACCAGTGACACAGGTTCAGAGCTTTGCCGCACAATTTACCATATAGTTGAACGGGTTAAAAACACAAGAACCTAACAATGAACGAATAGATCGTGCTTTCCGACGAACACGCACAAAAGAATTCCAGCAGCGCGGTGATAAATGAGAGAAACTAGGCGATGTCCTCACAAATCGTACGAGCACCAAACCGACACGCAAACCGACGGACAGGAGCATGAATCTCGAACGATTCCATGATTTCCATACTCCCGAGGAGCACAATCCGTCAGCACCAACCAGCAATTCACGGCTAATCCAGCAACAGTGCGACGCGGAATCTCACGACGGATTCGGCCCAATTCCCCACGGCGTGGATTAGGGGGGCGCGAAATCGATCAGGCCTAGGGAAGCCAAGAGGGAGAGAGAGAGGAGTATTACCCGAATGGATCTGGCAGGGGGAGGAGGAAGCCGGGGCGCGACTAGCGCGGCCCCGACCGCGGCTGGCTCAGGAGGAGACCGAGGCCGGGGGATGATCCCGCGGCGGCGGCGGCTGCTGCCGATGAGCGGCGGAGGCTGGATCGGGATCTGCGAGGTGCCGTTGTGTCGGGCGTGGATCTCGTTCTCCCTCTCGGCCATCCTCAACCGGGTTGAAGAGAAAGAAGGGGGTAGCGGGCACGGGCGTATTGGTGGGCGTTAAATACAGCGTCGGCCTGTGTTTTTGGATAATATCACCACTGATGGCTTTGGCTCTCTAATCTGTGTGCAGCTTTTGTGTGCTCCTTCTAATACATCAAAAAAAGATCAAAAAAATCAAACGGAGGCAGCAATGCATGCTAGAGCTAACTTCTAAAGTAGGGAGGTAACTTAATAGTTTGTATTCAGCTAACTTTTCATCAAAGACAGGAATGAGAATACATAGTGCAGGTGCAGCTCATATGGAAACCTGAATTTACGTAGGTTGAACCTAACAAAAGAGTAAAGTAATTCCCCATCCGCTTTCAATGCCGCCAATAAAATGTTGTGCTGTTTGTTACTAAGGTATGTACAGTTAGTGGAGCCGTGACTTGATAAGTACCAGAATTTGACTTGATTTGAACAATTAAGGTATTCAACTTATCAGCTAGCCTGTTTCCACACCATACTAGCCAGTAAAGATGAACCCAAAAGTAAACTCCAACCCATTCATCAAGGGTGTTTAAAGGCCAACTCCAACGCGGCAACCCATTTTGTCCGCTTTGGTCCATTTGGGTCCACGAGACCAAAAACCACGGCCCAACGCGCCGACGCAAACCCAAATTCTGTTCGCTCGGTGTCCGTCTCAGACACACTTTCGCCCCAAATTTGGGCCCAATTTGCGTCCACACGGACACGAGACAAACGCGCCACGCGTCCAGTCGGTATCTGCTTCGGGCTCGCACATGGGTCGCCCAACCACCACCGACCGGTCCTATTAAATTCCACGCGTGCGCTCGGGCCCGCACGTCCTCCAACAAAACCAGTCCACGCCCGTCCTTTTTAATGCTTTCCTCCCCAATCCTCTTCTTCCTCTTGTCCCCCATCCGCCCGACAACCCAGCCCTAGTCGCTGCCACCATGGGGTTCTGGAAGAATGACCACAAGGCCGGCAGCTCATCGAGGTGACGCCGCCCGGCCAACTTCACCATGGCGCTGCCAGGTGCTGAGCCATGGCCACGCTTTCGCCTATGCATGCCGGTGCACCGCTGCCAGTACTTCTGGGAGCATCGCGTGTCGGTGCCGTGGCCCGACGTGAACCTGCCACACGGGTGGCACCTCAATCCCGACAGGGTTCCGATGCCGGCGGTCCCGACCTCAGACCACGCGCCGCCGTGCTCAACTCCTGTCCGACCTCTGCCACGACCCAGCATACGCAGTGGATTCGCCAAACTGGAGCGCATGGTTCACCACCGAGCACGAGGAGCTACGCCGGTTGTCCTTCGATCATGCGCTCCATGCACCTGCTTCACCACCGCTCCATGGCGCTGCCAGGTGCTGAGCCATGGCCACGCTTTCGCCTATGCATGCCGGTGCACCGCTACCAGTACTTCTGGGAGCATCGCGTGTCGGTGCCATGGCCCGACGTGAACCTGCCGCACGGGTGGCACCTCAATCCCGACAAGGTTCCGATGCTGGCGGTGCCGACCTCAGACCACGCGCCGCCGTGCTCAACTCCTGTCCGACCTCTGCCAGGACCTAGCATATGCAGTGGATTCGCCAAACTGGAACGCATGGTTCACCACCGAGCACGAGGAGCTACGGCGGTTGTCCTTTGATCATGCGCTCCATGCACCTGCTTCACCACCACTGAAGGAGGATCAGGAGGAGGAGGAGAAGGCCTACATTGTGGGCCCTCGAGGAGGCAGAGAAGAGGGCCACCGAGGAGTCCGAGCTCAACGAGCTCGCCAGGTGGCCTGGCCTTGCGCAGGCGCTGGCCGATTTGGCGGCCGGAATGCAAGCGAACGCGCCCCCACCGCCGCCAGCACCGCCCACGCCTGAGGCTGCGCAAACGTGGTTGTGGCCGAGCATGGTGCCGGTGTACGTCTCGTGCCCGGCCGTGTGGGTGGGCGCGACCGACAAGGAGGCCGAGCACCTGGCGAAGGGCGAGCGGCAGGCGGCTGAGCGTGAGATGGAAGCTGAGCGGCAGGCGGAGCAGCAACAGGCAGCAGTGCTGGCAGCCTTCCAGCAGGTGTTCCCGTGGATGGAGGCTCCGGTCTACATCGACCTGACCATGACCAAGGAGGGCGACGCCGATGCCACCTAGATCTACCGCCCACCACTAGCTGTTTTTATTTAATATTTTTAGTTTTACTTAATGAAAACTAGAGTTGCTGCCTTTTTCATTTTTTAAAAATATATTCAAAATCTGTCCTTCCGCGAATGCAAATGTGAAATGCGTCCGTCCGCGTTGGGTGCACCTACAGGCCAGCGCACAAAAACGGACATTGGCGTCTGCCGAGCCGAGCCAAACGGACAAAAAGCGGACAAAATCAGTTGGCCTAAACCAGCAGACTTTATTGTGCATTAGAACAAGTACATGGAGATTAAGATGAAAAGGTACATACATACAATGCATACTTACAAATCCTATATATATAAGCAAAACAAAGATACATTAAAAAGAGAAAGCAGCCCTTTTAACTGGAGAAATGGGAGCGCCATGAAGGCTTTCCCTAAAAAAAAGAAACTGGCGAAATGGGAAATGTGCTACTCCCACAGCTAAACAACCACCTTAAGAGACCTCCGCTGAGTAACATTTTCCGGTTGCAATAGCTGGAACGAAATAACAAAGCTGAAAGCCCAAATTCATAGTTACAGTTGCGATAGCCTACTCAGAATTGTAGTGGAATAGGAAGGAAATGCAACTATATAACTCTAGTTCATCCACAATATAGAAGAAATACAACCTAAAAATCTCTTGAGAGAGGAGAAGGGGTATTTGAAGAAGGTCGAATCTTATCACATTCACCACTAATCCACTGATCCCGTGACTGGCACAGGTGCCATAAATGCAATTTTCACTGGGGATGATCCCCCCGCCCCTTGACAAGGTAGCCCCCAATTTTTTCTTCAATGGGTCTGGCCTCGCCCCCGTTCCATTTTCGATAGAAAACAAAACCAGTGACACACGGTTCGGAGTTTTGCCGCACAATCTACCGTAGAGTGAAACGGGGGAAAACACAAGAACCTAACAATGAACGAATGGATCGTGTTTTCCGACGAACACGCGCAAAGAGAATTTCAGCAGCGCAAGGACAAATGAGAGAAACTAGGCGATGTCCATCCCACGAACCATACGAGCACCAAAACCGACACGCGAACCGACAGACAGACAGGAGCATGAATCTCGAACAATTCCATCGTTCCCATACTCCTAGGAGCGCAATCCGTCAGCACCAACCGACCACCAGACCCGCGCGAACTCATGGGCGGCGGAGGAACCAACCGTATCGACACCAGTTGCGCGCGGGCAGACATCAGGCAATTCACGGCTAATCCAGCGACGGCGAGAGGCGGACGCGGAGTCCCGCGACGGGTTCGGCCCAATTCCCCGCGGCGCGGACTAGGGGGGCGCGAAATCGATCGGGCCTAGGGAAGCCAGGAGGGAGAGTGAGGGAGAGAAGTATTACCCGAATGGATCTCCGGGGGCAGGGGGAGGAGGAAGCCGGTGCGCGACCGGCGCGGCCCCGACGGGCGCTGGCTCGGGAGGAGGAGATCGGGGCCGGGAGCTGGTCCGGCGGCGGCCACCGGTGGCGACGAGCGGCGGAGGCTGGGTCGGAAACTGCGGGGCGTCACGGTGTCGGGCATGGGTCTCGCTCTCCCCCTCGGCCTACTCAACCGGGGCGAAGAGAACGAAGCGGAGCGGGTGCGTGCGTATTGCTGGGCGTTAAGTACCGCGTCGGCCTGCCTCAGCCTGGCTGTGGTCGCTGCTGTTGAATTCCCGTGGAACGGAACGGTTTGTTAAGGCGACGTTAATTGCGTTCCAATGATGCTGGACGCATTGGCTTGGCTTGGCTTGATCAGATCGTCGCGCCTTCCTCCCACCCGATCCTGCAACCTGGCAGTAGAGCTGGAACGTGTGAGACTCTCCTCTGGACGTGGGAACCGGGCAGAGGGAAAAGGAGCCAACCCCTTTCAGCAGTCCAGCCGATGGTCTCGTCGCCAGCGGAGGCCGGTGGAGCGTGCGGCGAACGCGGCTTTTTCCGGACGCCGATCGCCCGGGCAAGTGGGGGACGAATATGCCTCGCTGCCGCTGCCTTTTCTTTCTTCCACGCGGACGGCCGGGGAGGCCGACAAAAGGCGCCCTCTCTCCCTTCCGTCCCCTCCCCTGCGGTGACCGCCTCAGCTGTCCCTCTCTCTGCGACGTCACCCTGCTGCCGTCTCTCCCTCCCGTCTACTTTTCCGAGATTGATAGATAGATAGATTTTGCCTGCCGGTGGTAAGCTGTTTTTCCTCGCTTCTTTCTCTGCCAGGTATCTGCTTTTGCGTGATGCGTTCGATGCCTCGCACTGACTTCCTCGGTCATGTTATCTTCCTGCGAAGATCTCTCTGCCATGGTGCATCGCCTGACGTCAGAGTCAAACGAAAATGACACGAGGGCATGGCTTTGGCTAACACGTGCAGTAGTGTTGAAAACCATGTGCACAAATTTTTCTCAAAACTATTTGGACACTATATCTGCAGCTTTATTAGATTTTGGTCAAAATCGTGGTTTGGGGACCAAATCAGTATGCCAAGATGGTAATTTTTTGTGAAAACGGGGGGATTAGACATGTGATGTGTTCTGTTTTAAACACCTGATGTAAGAACACCCATGTGATGTGATTGTATCGACTCTATCCCTGCTTGCGTGTCAAAGTATGTTACTCCCTACCCTCTTAATTGCATAGTTACTCTTTTAAATTTGTCATCGACAATGATCCATCATATCTGGGTGTTTCCCCCATTATGGTATCGAGGTTACATTTTCTGAATCAATGTTGCGTAAAAGTGCTCCCCGGACCCCTTTTTCTAAACGGAAGCAAAAGATTTGCCTTATATATAATTAAAAAGGGAATAAAGTTTGAGTTACAAGGTCCCCACAACCATCAACAAGATTACTCTCCCAACAACAATGACCCTAATTTCTTACTCTTCCCAACAACAATGACCCTAATTTCTTTTGCATGCGCGGTACCAAAGCTTCATTTCGTCGACGACCATGTTAAGCAAGATCGCAGGGGGGTGCTTTTATGGGAGAAGAAGTGTTTCTCTCATTCCAAATTGACCAAGAAACAAGCATGGTTAGGATGGTCATGGCCTTCCTATTGGGGATGCCAAGACCGAACCGTTAGCCCACCAATCCTCGACATTGTGCTCAAGGTACCATGATGATGTGTCAATGTTGTCAAGTTGCGGTTTTTCTATGACCATATTCCAAAGGCGGAGAGTGAACCGCCACTTGAAGAAGAGGCGGTTGCTGGATTCTTGCACCCTCTTGCAAAGTGGGCAAAGACCACAATTTGACCACCCTTACTTGTCTAGTCTATCGGTGGCCCAAATTCGATCTTGGATTGCCAACCACGAGAAAATTTAACTTTTGGTGGTGCCCAAACTTTCGACACGGTATGCTCCATCGAAGAAAGAATCTTCCCAAGGAACTGAGCCTTGTACACAGAAGTTGTCAAGTAGTGCCCGCACTAGTCGTGTGCTTCCACACAATGTCATCTTGGGTGTGCTCATCAAGATGCGCCTCATGGAGAAGCATCCAAAGCGTGAAAAATTTGTGAAATGTGTTGGATGGAGATAATGGTAGAAGGCGATGTTGAAGATCCAAGCATTGTCTCATAGAGCGTCTCTAACTTTCCAGTTATTTATCGAGGATGCCTCGAAGATAAGAGGTGCAATATCCATGGGTCTACGCCCAAGAAGCCAATGGGAGCTCTGAAAGGATCGATATAGTTGACTAGAGGGGGGTGAATAGGCAACTAACAATTTTTAGCTTCTCTTTACCAATTTAAACTTTGCATCAAAGTAGGTTGTCTAGATATGCAACTAGGTGAGCAACCTATATGATGCAACAACAACAAGCACACAAGCAACCAAGGGACACAACACAATATAAGCTTGCACAAGTAAAGGTAAGAGATAAACAAGAGTGGAACCGGTAGAGACGAGGATGTGTTACCGAAGTTCCTTTCCTTTGAGAGGAAGTACGTCTCCGTTGGAGCGGTGTGGAGGCACAATGCTCCCCAAGAAGCCACTAGGGCCACCGTATTCTCCTCACGCCCTCACACAATGCGAGATGTCGTGATTCCACTATTGGTGCCCTTGAAGGCGGCGACCGAACCTTTACAAACAAGGTTGGGGCTCTCTCCACAACCGAATTGGAGGCTCCCAACGAAACCACGGAGCTTCACCACAATGGAATGTGGCTCCGAGGTGACCTCAACCGTCTAGGGTGCTCAAACACCCAAGAGTAACAAAATCCACACAAGAAAGTATGGGGGAATCAAATATCCTTTGGTGGAAGTGTAGATCTAGGTCTCCTCCTTCAATCCCTAGCAAATCAACAAGTTTGAGTGGCTAGAGAGAGAGATCAGGCAAGAAAGCTTGAAGGGCATTAATGGTGGAGAGAGAGAGAGAGAGGCAAGAGCTGAATGTGGTAGGTGGAAGAACCTCCTATATATAGCAAACCCTAAAATCCAACCGTTACTGCGAAAACAGCACTGCAGCGGTACAACCGCTCATTACCCCGGTACAACCGGGATTCATGGTTACACTGCAGAAAACCTGACAGGCGGTAGTACCGGTTGTGAAGAACAACCGGAACAACCGCTCGGCCACCGCTCGACCACCGCTTTGAAACAGTAGGGAGTCACCCCTGTGAGCGGTGATTGAGCGGTAGTGCGCCGGTGCAACCGCCTGGCCCTGGTACCCTGGGTGGCTAAGTCCTAAGCGGTAGAACCGCTTAGGGCACCGGTGGTACCGGTGTGCGGAGCACAACCGGAACAAACGGGCCACCGCCGCCCAAGTACCACATCAAAACATAATCATGTCCGGTTGTTGAGCGATACCTGGCCGGTTTAACCGCCAAAGAACTCCATAGATATTTTTAAGCGTGGTGGCGGTACCACCGCCCGGGGGCAGCGGTACAGCCGCTTGGTCATATACTAGGAAGTTCAACCCCGGGGTATCACCCCTGGGGTGGTGGTTGGGCCGGTACCAAGGGCCAGCGGTACAACTGCTCAAGCGAGCAGTACATCCGCTGAGAGATCACCGCAACAGTTGAAAATAAGGAGAGCTCTCTCTCAAGCAAGGAACGGAAGGCAAAGGTGGGTGAGGAAAATGTGTACGTGCAATGATTCACCCAACTCCTTCCGATGTGGGTTCCCTCTTAATAGTACGGGTTTCCTACGACCAAAGAGATAAACACGTAGACAAACACCGTCTTCGATCTTTTCCTTCCAGAGAGAATACCAAATCGAAGCAAGCCTAATCACCGAGAACCTGAAGCACTTAACACAAGATTAGACCAACAGAGAGTTGTCATCATCATCCAAAACACAAAGTAGGGAAATGACCTTACAATCTCCCCCTTTTTTGGTGGATGATGATAACAATTTGCAAAGGAGAGGTCTCAAAAATATAGACGGGACTCCCCCTAGATGTGTGCACTATTTTGAATTTGCTTTTGGAATGCAAAGGCACGCATTAGGAGCAAGACTCCCCCTAGATTTTATAGACCCACAACACTACTAGACATGCGAAGATAAGCAGTAAGCGCATAATAAAGACTTCAAGGATAACTGACATTAATGATAGATAGAGTAGCACATGTCTCACGCCATGCAAGATGAGATAAGAAACAAGGTCCATAAACTGAAGTTCAACACCAAGCACGAAAAACACAAACCCAAGCAAATCCCATGCAAATCCCGAGACCTAATAGAACTCTCTCCCCCTTTGGCATCAAGACACCAAAAAGGAAAAGAGCGAAGCTAGCGCCCCAGAGCTCAATAGTCCTCCTCTGACTCCTCGGTCGCATCTGGATCCTCATCATCATCAGACTCCTCATCATCGTCCTTGTCAGCGTCCTCCATGATATCATCATCAGCAGCAAAGGAGGTAGAAGGCTGGCGAGGAGCCTCATCATCAGACCATGTGCTGTGCGCAGAGATCCACCGGTCCTCAGGGGTGATGCTCTTCTCAGATCCACTCTTGATAGGCATGTTGAGGTGTTTCATCATAGCAATCTGACGATGCCTGGCAAGCTTCTCATTGACATGGGCCTCATACATCTTCTTATGAATGTCGGTATGAAGGCAGAAAGTCTTCTTCACTTTAGCAGTGAGCTTGGTCACCCAAGAGGGCTTGGCCCCTGGATCCAGCTCAAAGTCCTCGTCATCTGAAGTAGCATAGACATCCTCGGGACCATTGGCAGGAAAGTGAGGCTCGGCATGCTTCTTCTTCTTGAGTTGCTTGACCTCATGCACGGTGAGGTTATCTGGGGAAGTGAGACGCTCTCCAGGGCGGCGAACAGCCCACACTGAGTTCATAAAGCACATGACAAAAGGAGCATAAATGGGGACCTTTCTGTATATGACCATGTTGTACATCTCGTGCCACATCCAGTTGGACACATCAAAAGTAGCACCAGAGCCCACCTTGGTCTTCATAGCAACAAGCAAGTCAACAAGGTACCCATAGACTTCATCCTGATTTCCAACCTTGGGCAAAAGCACATTGCGGAACACCCGATGCATGATATAATAGACCTTCTAAAGATCCTTGGATTCTCCAATAATGCCTCATCCACGAATGTATAGAGGATCAAGTTTCTCCTTAGGCATAGAATGGGGATGGTCGTGAGGACGAATGCCACCATTCCCTTCGAGGCCGATATCCTCATACCCAATGGCATTGCAGAAAGCCCTCCAGGGCACTTGAAATAGCTCATCACGACACATGAACGAGAGAGTGCAAGCGTCATCTTCTCCAAAGTGAACAGTGGCATAAAACCGATGAATGAGTTGAACATCAAAGTCACAGTTGACAGACATGAGCTTGACCAAATCAAACTCCTCACAAAGAGCCAAAGCCTCACCAAAATGCTCCAAGTTGCCCCTCCAATGATCAAGATAGATGGTCCACTGCTTGGCATACCTATTCTTATTGTGCTAAAAAAGTTCATGAACGATCCTCACTTGCATCTCATTCCGGAACTGAAAGGTGGTCCAACGAGGCGCAATGGGAACCTCGTATGGATTTTTTGTCCGGAAGGCTTCCCAATCCTTTGCTTTCCACCGGTGCAAGGGCATAACCACACGTTGCTTGGCAGCGGCAGACTTCTCACAACGAGTGGGCTTGGTGGGAATCACAACTTCTTCTTCTTCATCAGTCTCAACCGGGCGCTTGCATCTCCGAGCCCTCTTCTTGGTCTTGCTACGAGGAGCAGAGCGAGAACCAGAGCCACCTGCACACACACACACGGGAAGAACACAAGAAACCCAACAAAGATGAGAGGATTGCACACACGAGCATAGGAATAGATTGCTTGTGAAACAGAGAAGATAGAACAGTGCTACGTGGTTCAGACATCGCGGTTGTACCGGGTCTACAACCGGTAGTACCGCTCCAGTGGTTGTACCGCCCCTAGAGGCGGTAGAACCGCTGGGAGAGCAGCACTACTAGTTGTAGAAAGACTATCCATGAGATTTGAATCAAACTAACAATATTCTAACTTCTAAGAAATGCAAACAAGGCAGGAGGCATATATAGATCTCTTCCACCCAATAGTTTGAACAATAAACGCGGAATGTCAAGTAATGCCCTAGAAGAAGGGAAACCCTAGGGAGAAGAAAACAGGGCATTACCGGCATCCGTGGGAAGAGATCGGGAAGGAGGGGGCCTCCACGGAGCGGATCCACCAAGACCCCACGGATCCGAAGTGCGACGAGCACTCCGAGGCAGGGGCAATGGCGACTGGCGGCTAGGGCAGGAGATGGAGGAGGAAAGGGGATGAAGGGAAAAGAAAACTCTTCGGCCCCGACCCTATATATATGCCCGCAGACGCGAAGCGGTTGTACCGCTCCTAGGAGCGGTTGCACTCCTTCCTGATACAAACCAGTGGTTGCGGGCGGTACTTCCGTTGCCTGGAAGGCAGCAATAGTACCGCCTGTAACCGAGTAGTAGTACCGGCCAGGAGCACGACCTGGGGTCGAGCGGTGGAACCGCTTAGACACCCCTGGGAGTCCTCCTGGGACGGTACAAACCGAGTGTACCAGCGGTTGAACCGCTCGGGCCACCGGTTGTACCGCCCAGCCAGCATTACCCATACCAAGATCAAGATGTGTGCAATTGGATTAGATGTTTAAGAGGTAGAGAAAGGCTTGGGATGGAGAAAGACACTGGAATATGGTGTGATGATCTCCAAGAGCAAGAAGCAACCAACGAGAAAAACCACAACTTGGAGATCACAACACCTAGGACCTAATAAAGGACTAGGCAAGAGCGAAAAAGACCCAAGGAAACCAACTCCAACTCCCCTTCGAAAAGGAAGGGCGGTGGCCGAGGCCACCTATGTTTGAGTGTAAAGGCATGGCACGGCGAAGATTTTAACCTTGGGCCCATGATCAAAACTCATCTTTAAAGCACAAGTACCATCAAAAATGGGTAATGTGAAAGACTTAATCAATTTATGCATAATGGGGGGAGGAAAAGTTCATTGAGAGAACAATACTCCCCCTATGTACATGCCTACACCTAGAACAAGACATCACGATGAGTATGATGGGGTGTGCAAAGGTTCAAGCCACATTGCTTGAATTAATGACATTTAGCTCATGCCTTAACTCGTGAAATCTTGCTTCATCCAATGGCATCGTGAAGATATCTACAAGGTTATCATGAGTGTTGACATAGTTGAGCTTGATCTCCCCTCGCCTAATATGATCTCGGATGAAATGATACCGTATCTCAATATGCTTCGTCTTGAAGTGTTGCACCGGGTTGAGAGAAATCTTGATGGCACTTTCATTGTCACACCAAAGAGGCACTTTGTCACAAATGACACCGTAATCCTTTAAAGTTTGCCTCATCCATAGAAGTTGTGCACAACAACTACCGGCGGCCACATACTCCGCTTTGGTGGACGAGAGAGACACACAACTTTGCTTCTTAGAAGACCAACTCACCAAAGAGCAACCAAGAAATTGGCACCGTCCGAAAGTTGACTTCCTATCCACTTTGTCTCCCGCCCAATCTGAGTCCGAAAAGCCCACAAGGTTGAAGTTTGCTCCTCTTGGGTACCATAAGCCAAAGTTTGGGGTATGAGCCAAATATCGAAAGATTCGCTTGACCGCCACATAGTGGCTTTCCTTAGGTGCGGCTTGAAACCGTGGACAAATTCCCACACTCAACATGATATCCAGTCTAGATGCACAAAGGTAAAGCAAGGAGCCAATCATGGAGCGATATACCTTTTGATCCACCGCTTTACCATTGGGATCTATGTCAAGTTAGCATTTGACGGGCATTGGACTGGAAGCTGGCTTCACATCACTTAGCTTGAATCTCTTGAGCATGTCTTGAGTATATTTGGCTTGGTTGATGAAGGTTCCTTCTCTTCTTTGCTTGATTTCGAACCCGAGAAAGAACTTCAACTCTCCCATCATGGACATCTTGAACTTCAAGGTCATGAGAGCGGCAAATTCCTCATTGAAAGCTTTGTTAGGGGAACCAAAGATAATATCATCAACATATAGTTGGCATACAAACAACTCCCCTTTGACCTTCTTAGTAAAAAAGAGCGGGGTCGATTTTCCCAATTTCAAACCCACGATCTTGCAACAACTCGGTAAGGTGCTCATACATGCACGTGGGGTGTGTTTAAGGCCATATAGTGCCTTATCGAGTTGGTACACATGATCGGGAAAATAGGGATCCTCGAACACCGGGGGTTGTTTGACATACACCAACTCATTAATAGGGCCATTAAGAAAAGCACTCTTCACGTCCATTTGTTGCAACTTGAAGTTATGATGAGACGTATAAGCAATCAACAGACGAATAGATTCAAGGCGAGCAACGGGAGAAAAGGTTTCACCATAGTCGATACCCTCGACTTGGGAGTAGCCATGTGCTACCAACCGAGCCTTGTTGCGAACAATGATTCCATGAGCATCTTGCTTGTTCTTGAATATCCACTTGGTTCCAATGACATTATGGTTCCCCGTTGGTCTCGGCACCAATCTCCACACCTTGTTGTGCTCGAAGTTGTTGAGTTCTTCATGCATGGCATTAAGCCAATCCGGATCCTCGAGCGCCCCATAGACCTTTTGGGGTTCAACACAAGAAACAAACGCGTGATGTTCACAATAGTTTGCTAATTGCCTACGAGTGCTTACCCCCTTTCTTAAGCTTCCAAGCACATTCATCATGAGATGATATTTGGTAGTGAGCTTGGATGCAATCTTGGCGGCACGACGCTCCAATTCCTCCTCAGGAGAGAGTTGAGAAGCGGTAACTTGATCATCTTGAGCTTGTTCTTGATCTTGAGCCTGCTCTTGATCTTGAACTTGCTCGGTGGTGAGAACTCGACCTTGGGCATCACTTGGTGGATCACCACCAACTTGAGGTTGAATTGCCCTTGATCTTGTTCATTTGGTTGAGGGACTTCACTTTGTTCTTCGGAAGCATGTGGGTCTTGGGTTGGTGATGGTTCCACTTGAGTGGAACATTGTCCTTCTCCTTCGGCCACAAGGGGTTCCTCAATGGGTAGGATATGACCAACACCCATTCTTCTTATGGCTTGGGGAGGAATTTCATCACCTACGTCATAAGTACCACTTTGCTCCACTTGGGAGCCGTTATTCTCATCAAACTCCATGTTACACGTCTCCTCAATAAGTCCCGTGGACTTATTAAGGACACAGTAAGCATGAGAGTTTGTATCATAACCAACAAATATGCCCTCATGAGCTCTAGCCTCAAATTTAGACAAGCGAACACCTTTCTTGAGAATGAAACACTTACACCCGAACACCCGGAAGTACTTGAGGTTGGGCTTGTTGCCGGTGAGTATCTCATATGGAGTCTTGTTCAAACCTTTGCGGAGATAGAGCCGATTGGATGCATGACAAGTGGTGTTGATGGCTTTGGCCCAAAAGTTGTATGGAGACTTGAATTCCGCCATCATGGTCCTTGCCGCATCCATCAACGTCCGGTTCTTCCTCTCCGCTACACCATTTTGTTGAGGGGTGTAAGCTGCGAAATATTGATGCTTAATCCCCTCGTCACTAAGAAACTCATCCAAGGTGCAATTCTTGAACTCGGTGTCGTTGTCACTTCTTATTGTCAAGATCTTTGTATTGTGTTGACGTTGAGCTTCATTTGCAAAGTCAATCACGGTTTGTTGGGTCTCACTCTTCCTCTTGAAGAAGTATACCCAAGTGTATCTTGAATAATCATCCACAATCACCAAGCAATACTTTCTACCCCCAAGACTATCAAAGGATGGAGGCCCAAAGAGATCCAAGTGAAGGAGCTCCAAAGGCCTCTTCGAGTAGATGATAGTCGTGGGAGGGTGAGCCTTCTCATGTAGCTTTCCTTCGATACAAGCACTGCAAGCACGATCTTTGGCAAAACTAACATTTGTTAGTCCACGGACATTGTCACCCTTGAGAAGACTTTGCAAAGATCTCATATTGGCATGGGCTAAACGGCGATGCCAAAGCCATCCCACGTCAACTTTAGCCATTAGGCATGTCGCGGTCTTAGTGGGTCGCTCCGAAAAGTTAATCACATAAAGACCGTTCTCGACATGCCCAACAAAGGATACTTTAAGAGTCTTGCTCCACAAGAGGGCGACGGTATCAATATCAAAGAAAGTGGCAAAGCCCATGAGTGCAAGTTGACGAACGGAAAGTAAATTATAAGCAAGGGACTCAACAATCATGACTTTCTCGATCGTGAGATCATGAGAAATGACAACCTTGCCAAGACCCAATACCTTAGAAGACGAGGCATCACCCCACTCGACATTGGTGGGCATAGATGAAATCTTGTGCATGTCCACCACCAAGTCCTTGCTTCCGTTCATATGATTTGCGGCTCCACTATCGAGCAACCATGATCCCCCACCGGAAGAAAACACCTACAAGAGATCAATGCTTGGTTTTAGGTACCCATTTTGTAATGGGTCCTTTGATGTTAGTAACAAGGGTCTTAGGAACCCAAATAGACCATTCAATGTACTCATAAGGAGAACAAACAAATTTAGCATAAACATGCCCATCACTTGCACGACATAACACATAAGAAGGGTTAAAGTCGTCGGCTTTGTTGGAAGGGGTGGCATTGCCCTTCTTGACACCACCACCCTTCTCCTTGTTCTTCTTCTCCTTATAAGCACCCTCTCCCTCCTTCACAAAAGTTTGCTTGAGAGGTGGAGGTCGTTTGGCCTTGTCATTCTTCTTCTTGTTCTTGGGCTTGAGAGGAAACCCAATTCCCTCCTTGGCCACAACTTCCTTTTGATTGCTCAAAAGGTCGTTGAGGTTCTTCTCACCTTGTATGCAGGACACAAGGCCTTTCTCAAGTTGCTCCTTCAACTTAGCATTCTCCTCCACAAGATGCACATGCTCACAACACGGGTTAGTAGCATTTGCATTATCAATAAAACCATGTGGAGAAATGTGGCTTTCTCCTTGGTTAGCTTCACTTGGAGTTGATCATGAGACTCTTTAAGGCTAGCATGAGTACCCTTCAAGGCCTTGTGAGCCTTGTAAAGTATATCAAACTCCCCCTTGAGTCTAGCAAGATCAACCCCAAGTTTGGCCTTCTTGGAATTGAGCACACGAGATACAACAAAAGCATGATCAAGATCTTTCTTTAAATTAGCATGATCATCGTTGTGTGACTCCTCAAGAGCCAAACGATGACCACGCTCTTCCTCAAGCGCATTAGAGAGATCCGATATCTCATCGGTATAGTCACGACTATGCCCCTCCATCTTAGAGATGGTTTCTTCATGAGCCTCGATCATGTCATTGGCTTCACCAAGTTGTTCCAAGAGAGCAACAAAGTGCTTCTTGGATTTACCCTTGAGCTTACTCATAATAGACTCAAATTCATTTTCCTCCTCATTAGACACATCACTTTCATCAATGCAACACGTCAAAGAAGGATTAGTAATGATGATGGCTTTGATGTTGGGGTACCTGTTAGTGCCTTTAGCCATGAGGCACTTGGCGGTGATATTGTCATTGGACGAATCAAAGAGGGACACCCGTGGAGTTGAGGCAATGGCAACGGAGGCCATGGCAACCGTCTCACCGTCATCATCATCCTCATTGTACTCTTCTTGTGCCACCAACCCCTTGGGAGGAGTCTTCTTGGTGAAGTTGTTCTTGTTGGGGAAGGACTTGGCCTTGTCTATTCGGATAAGCTTGCCACCATTGTCTTCCCTCTTCTCATATGGGCACTCCGCAACAAAGTGGCTCACATTGCCACAATTATAGCATGTCCTCACACATTGCTTGCCCTTGGTGCCACTAAGGTTGTTCTTATTGAAGTTGGGCCTTGAGTTCTTCTTGCTCCAAAATTGCCTTGAAGCGAGAACCATGTGCTCATGATAAGCATATTTTGTATCTTCGGGGTTACTCTCCTCTTCTTCCTCTTCATCCTCTTCTTCCACACTAGCCTTGGCCTTCAAGGCAAGGTTAGGCTTCTTTGTGCGTTGAGAATGCAACACCGCATTGTCGGCGGTCTTGTCCAAGATCCTCATTGCCACAAACTCATCCAACACTTCACTTGAGGACAAGGTGTGGAAGTCCGGCCTTTGACGGATGACGGAGGACATGTGAAAGTGTAACTATCCCTGGGTGGTTTTGGTAATTACTAACAACATATAGCTCATTGAACTAATACTATTTCAAGATGATCATTTCAGAAAGTTCAGTGATTGCCATGGCATGGATCAGGAATGTGGACCCCTCAAAATGCTAAGGACACACATTGGCTCAAGCTCAAGACTCTACATTTTCATTTTAGTGATCCAAGATCACATTGAGTCCATAGGAAAAGCCAATACTATTAAAAGGGGATGAGGTGTTGCTTAATGGCTTGCTTGCTCAAAATGCTTAGTGATATGCTCTGATACGTCTCCGTCGTATCTATAATTTTTGATTGTTCCATGCCAATATTCTACAACTTTTATATACTTTTGGCAACTTTTTATACTATTTTTGGGACTAACATATTGATCCAGTGCCCAGTGCCAGTTCCTGTTTGTTGCATGTTTTTTGTTTCACAGAAAATCCATATCAAACGGAGTCCAAACGGGATAAAAACTGACAGAGATTTTTTTTGGAATATATGTGAATTTTGGGAAATGGAATCAACGCGAGACGATGCCCGAGGGGCCCACGAGGGTGAGGGGCGCGCCCCAGGGGGTCAGGCGCGCCCTGGGCCCTCGTGGCCACCCCGTGAGGCGGTTGGTGCCCTTCTTTCGCCGCAAGAAAGCCAACATCCGGATAAAATTTGTGTCCAAATTTCAGCCCAATCGGAGTTACGGATCTCCGGGAATATAAGAAACGGTGAAAGGGCAGAATCAGGGAGCGCAGAAACAGAGAGAGACAGAGAGACAGATCCAATCTCGGAGGGGCTCTCGCCCCTCCGCCGCCATGGAGGCCATGGACCTAAGGGGAAACCCTTCTCCCATCTAGGGAGAAGGTCAAGGAATAAGAAGAAGAAGGGGGGCTCTCTCCCCCTCTCTCCCGGTGGCGCCGGAACACCGCCGGGGCCATCATCATCACCGCAATCTACACCAACACCTCCGTCATCTTCACCAACATCTCAAACACCTTCCCCCATCTATCTATAGCGGTCCACTCTCCCGCAACCCACTGTACCCTCTACTTGAACATGGTTCTTTATGCTTCATATTATTATCCAATGATGTGTTGACATCCTATGATGTCTGAGTAGATTTTCCTTGTCCTATCGGTAATTGGTGAATTGCTATGGTTGGTTTAATTTGCTTGTGGTTATGTTGCTGTCCTTTGGTGCCCATCATATGAGTGCGTGCGTGGATCACACCATAGGGTTAGTTGTATGTTGATAGGACTATGTATTGGAGGGAAAGAGTGACAGAAGCTTCAACGTAGCATAGAAATTGATGCATACGGGATTGAAGGGGGACCAATATATCTTAATGCTATGGGGTTTTACCTTAATGAACGTTAGTAGTTGCGGATGCTTGCTAATAGTTCCAATCATAAGTGCATAGAATTCCAAGTCAGGGATGACATGCTAGCAGTGGCCTCTCCCACATAAAACTTGCTATCGGTCTAGTAAAGTAGTCAATTGCTTAAGGACAATTTCACAACTCCTACCACCACTTTTCCACACTCGGTATACTAACTTTATTGCTTCTTTACTTAAAACAGCCCCTAGTTTTTATTTACGTGCTCTTTATATTCTTGCAAACCTATCCCGTTACACCTACAAAGTACTTCTAGTTTTATACTTGTTCTAGGTAAAGCGAACGTCAAGCGTGCGTAGAGTTGTATCGGTGGTCGATAAAACTTGAGGGAATATTTGTTCTACCTTTAGCTCCTCGTTGGGTTCGACACTCTTACTTATCGAAAGAGGCTACAATTGATCCCCTATACTTGTGGGTTATCAAGACCTTTTTCTGGCACCGTTGCCGGGGAGCAATAGCGTGGGGTGAATATTCTCGTGTGTGCTTGTTTGCTTTATCACTAAGTAATTTTTTTTGCTGTTTAAGTTGTTCTATATGTTTAGTTATGGATATGGAACACGAAATACCAAAAAAAATTAGGTTTACTTGTTACTCATGGAGATGGGGAACCTCCTAAAACCCTCGATGCTCATTATGTGAAAGATATTATGTACTACTTTGATAATCCTGAGAAAACCCCATTCAATTATGTTATGGGAGACATGTTGGATCAACGTGAATACTTTAGGGATTATCGCTTGACTCAAAAAGGGAAACTATTATGGGATCAAATTTATATGTTGTATTCGTATGCTAGGCAACTATGCTTGAGATATGATTATACTTGTTGCTCCAGGATGAAGGCTCCACACCTTCCCTTTTCATGCATATTTAATGATAATAAAACCTTGGCTTCTTATGCTAATGGTATATATGATTACTATGATGTGGAACAAATAGAAGAATTTGTTGCTTTTAAGGGTGCATGTGAAATTGAATCTTTGTTTAAAGAGTTCAAAGATTTTGATGATTCAGTTTATAGACCTGAAAATTTAGCTATCCTTAAATATTGCTACGAGAATTATGAATTCAATTCCGATATTGATGATTTTATTGAGAGAGTCTCCACTGTCCAAGAAGAGACTAATATTTGGCAGGAGTCTACGGAAGAAGGAATTGGTGAAACTGTGGGCTCATTGGATGAAAAAGATGATGAGGAGAGAGAACAACAAAAGGAGGAAGAGCGGATTAGCTACCCGTGCCCACCTTCTAATGAGATTAACTCTTCAACTCATACATTGTTTAATTTCCCTTCGTGCTTGCTGAAGGATGATTGCTATGATGATTGTTATGTTCCCGTTGATTCTTTTGAAATATCCCTTTTTGATGAACTTGATGCTTCTTATGCTTGTGGCCATGATGCCAATATGAATTATGCTTATGGAGATTAACTTGCTATAGTTCCTTATGTTAAACATGAAATTGTTGCTATTGCACCCACGCATGATACTCCTATTATCTTTTTGAATTCTCCCGACTACACTATATCGGAGAAGTTTGACCTTATTAAGAATTATATTGATGGGCTGCGTTTCACTACTACACATGATGATTTTGATAGATATAATATGCATGTGCTTGCTGCTCCTACTTGCAATTATTATGAGAGAGGAACTACATCTCCGCCTCTCCATGTTTCCAACACGATAAAATTGCAAGAAACTGCTTATGCTATGTATTGGCCTTTACTTTGTGTGCATGAATTGTTCTTTTATGACATGCCGATGCATAGGAAGAGAGTTAGACTTCGTTTTTGCATGATATATGTTACTTTGTGCTCACTACTAAATTACAAATCATTGTTAATTAAAATTGGCTTTGATATACCTTGGGATCCGGGTGGATCCATTACTTGAGCACTATATGCCTAGCTTAATGGCTTTAAAGAAAGCGCTGCCAGGAGACAACCCGGAAGTTTAGAGAGTCATTTGTTTCTGTTTTGTGCTTTCATAAAGTTTAAAAACAAAAATAATGTGCCAAGATTTGCCTTTAGGATGTTTACATTGCTTGTTGGTTTGTGCGGTACAAAACAGAAACTTAGGCTGTAGTGCGCGATTTTATATTTTTTACTGGAACGTCAAACGGTTCTGAAACTTGTTGCACTGTTTTTTTATACAAATTTTTAATTTTTCCTATTTTTTCAGAATTTTTGGACTACCAGAAGTATGGTGAATGTTCAGATTACTACAGACTGTCCTGTTTGAGACAGATTCTGTTTTTGATGCATAGTTTGCTTGTTTTGATGAAACTATCAATTTCTATCAGTGGATTAAGCCATGGAAAAGTTGTATTACAGTAGCTACAATGCAAAAACAAAATATGAATTGGTTTGCAACAGTACTTAGAGTAGTGATTTGCTTTATTATACTAACGGATCTTACCGAGCTTTCTGTTGAGTTTTGTGTGGATGAAGTGTTCGAAGATCGAGGAGGTCTCCATGTGAGGAGAAGGAGGAGAGGCAAGAGCTCAAGCTTGGGGATGCCCAAGGCACCCCAAGTAAATATTCAAGGAGACTCGAATGAAGGAATTGGAAGATGCTTCATGGCTAAAGGTCCAAAGGTATCACACCCCGAGTATGTTGATTTCAATAGTGATGAAGATGACTTGCTAGGTGATGATGATTTACTTGTTGACAACTCTAGTGATGAAAACAATGATGAATTTGCTATAATCATGCTAATCAAGATAAAATGAATGATGATGATAAGAAGGATATTGAGCGGCTAACTAAAAAACTAACCACTCTTAAGTTAGCTCATGAAACTACCTTGGAAGATCATCGAGAACTTTTAAAGACTCATGAGAAGTTACGCTTTGAAAGGCTCAACCTTGAGCAAGAGCATGGGTTCTTAAAAGCAATCAATGATGATCTTCGCAAGAAAAGTTCTTCTTACATTGCCAAGCATTTACTCTTGTCTACTTACATGCCACAAGTTAAAACTAGCAACAAGAGTAAGAAAGATTCTTCTTCTAGTAGTAACAACAATCATGTCAAATCCAATGTTGTTGGTTCTAGTAGTTCTCTTGATTCCACTAATGATTCTCTTAGCCAAGTTACACTTGAGCAAGAAAATAGCTTATTGAAGGGAATTATAGAGAAAGGTGTTTACAAGAGCCTTGCCGGGAGTAAGCAATTTGAGGAAATTGTACGCAAGCAAGGAAGGCACCGGAAGAATCAAGGTGTTGGTTTTGAATGGAAGTTCAATGCCAATGGAGTTGAGTGGGAAGAAGATCAATACCCCAAGACGAAGTTTGTCCCTCAACATGAGAAGTATGATCCTACTTCTTTCCAAGGGACACAAGCTCAAGATGATCTTCCACAACAAGACCACAAGCAAAAAGGCAAGGACAAGCTTCAAGAGGAGATTGATGCATTTGAAAAGCTCCTAAGGCCTTGGTCAAGTGGGTTCCCAAGACTACATCAAGTTCTACCTCATTAAGTACGACTACAACACCAAGGATTCCCATCAAGATGATGTGGATCCCGAAGAAGAAGAACTAGAGAGTTCTTGAGGGTGACTCCGCCAACATATTTCACTCATATCATCTTGGCAAGAACATGTGCAAACCACTTCCACATCTTGCACTAGTTCAAGGAGTCACAAACCCTCTTGTTGGTAAGACAAGGGACAAGGTAACCTAATGCTTTCATGGACATCATCTTATGTGTACATCACTCTATGTCTATGGATATCCTTGTTTGTTCCTTGTGGGACTAACCCATGTAGGTATTGAAAGTGCAACTCACTCCAATGGATTGCTCCGAATGATCTACATCAACATTGAGCGTCCACATCTTCAACATCTATATGAAGTCATCATCGACAAAACCCAAGGTTAGTTCATCCCTCTTAGGGGAGATATCACATCTAGGGGAGCTTTACTCTAATCAATTGAGCTAAAGCAACTCTAATGGTGTGAACACAACAATGCTTTATGTAAAAGTGGTAACCCCAATGTTCTCATTTGACTCCTAATTCAATATACTCATATATAGATGACCTAGTCATCGCCAATTGCTTGATAGATGCTAGAGTGTTTGTGCATGCTTTGTCACATATTTCATTTGCCATTTTATTGTGTGAGCATGTTGATTGCATATTTATTTCATTCGAGGACATCCACTTGTCATTTTGATTGATTGGCTCTTTTTCTTTTGCCAAGTGGATGGACAAGAATGCCTAAGAACGCCCTCTAGCTATCTATGCTTCTCTCGTCTCAAACTCTATTCATGCTACATCACAAAGTTTGATCAAGTCAGATTCGAACCACTCTGTGTGAGGAGCACTCGGAGTCCCCGATTCATCATAGACTTAAACTTCCAAAACCTCTCTGTGCATTTCGGTATGACCGATCCATCCACTTCGGTCACACCGAGTTCACTGAGTTGATCTAGGTTTTCAATCTCGGTGCAACCGATTTGAACTTTTCGGTCACACCGAGTTGCAGTAACCGCTTGCGATTCTGCATCTCGGTGCCACCGAGTTGTTCCACTCGGTCACACCATAGGGTCAGGATATATATACCCATGGGTGAGATTTTGGAAATTTCTTCAAAACTCTCCATCCCGCGCGTGTCCTGCTCTGCCGCCTCGGGTCTCCGGATCATCTCTTCGTCGCCAGCGACCTCCCGCCACTAGTCTCCATCGCCGTCAACGGGATTCTGCCCCGCCGTTGTCGCCGTAGAGAACTCCCACCGAACTAGGGTATGAGTTCGACCTTGTGTGCTAATTCCTTACTCCGATTCCTAGCACATTGCTTTGCCATGATCATTACCACGTATGAAATCAATCTATCTAGAGAAAACCTCCTTTAGGTTAGGTTTGATTCAAAAATTTAGGGTTAGGTCTCCGTCGAACTCATCTCGGACCGACCGAGTTGTAGAAATTGGTCTCATTGATTTGGCTTAGGCCATTGCACATGCGTTTTTTGGTCTGACCGAAAATTGCAAATCGGTGCGACCGAGTTCAATTCTCTGTGAAACCTTAGCAATCTTGGAGCCACCGAACTGTGACTCGGTCTGACCGAGTTCACTAGTTTAGACTACAAAAGTTGCTTCGGTGTCACCGAGTTTAACAAATCGGTAGCTCCGAAATGCTTTCTGTGGAGAACTAAAACTAAGTTTTTGACTCATCTGTTTTGCAAAAACTCTGCACTTTGTGATGCTCATCCACTCTACCTCATCTATATCTATTCACAGGGTCTACTGTCAGTTTGCTTGCCAGAATGTCTGACCAGAGTGATAGCCAGAACAAATCAGAAGAGCAAGTGCAAATGAGTGAGGTCACTAGTCCCTCAAGCAGCTATGATGAGGGCAGCGGGAGCACTCCAAGTAATTTGCCCAAGGCAGCCACCAGATCAAGGAAGAAGAGAACCTCAGGTTCTGAGGATGAGGACTATGTGGCTGTTGAGGAGGAAGTGAGCTCCAAGAAGAAAGTGCTGAAGAAGGAATATGGAGCTGCAGCTGCAACAAAGCCTGGCTTGAACAAGAAGGCACGAGCTAAAAGAGTTCCAATGTCTAAGGCCAGGGCCTCCACTCAGGAACCTTCCAAATCAACTGGAGGCTGCTGGTGAGGGTAAGAAGAAGAAGGAGAGAAAGAGAGGAAGATGGTGCAAGAAGGTGGACCCCATGGCAGAATTTGAAAGGCACTCATTAGATGAAGATGAAGAAGATGATGATGCACCAGCACCCAAGTCCCAAAAGCTTATGGGGGATGCAATTAAGTCAGGGGCTGCTCCATCAAAGCCCAAAACTGCACCCAAAGCTACTGCTCAAGCTCAGAAGTCTTCTAAGCCCAAGAGAAGCACCAGGAACATACCAGCTAAAGAGAAGAACAAGGCCCCAGTGCCTGAGGTTGAAGAAGAAGATGCTGAAGCCCAAGTGCTGAGAAAACTGAAACCAAAGATTCTAGACCACAATGACACTCATCCAGTGGCTGAGGACATGCACATCAGGAAGGATGTAGGACTGAGACTGTGGAGACAGTCTGATCCCTATGCTGTGAGGAGGAGGACTGCTGTGGACTACAGGTTCCACACCAAAGAACAACAAGATTTCTATGAGACCATTCTGTTGGACAAGAAACACATAGTTTGTGATATGAAGTGGGTTGATTGGGAATTCATTGATGAGACTGAAGATTATTTTCCAGGAGTGCATGAAAGCTTTAAAGCTTGTGGAGTTGAAAAGTTTGTGGGACAGAAGCTTACCAAATGGAATGATGAGCTCATTATGCAGTTCTATTTAACAGCTCATTTCTATCCAGATGGTAGAATAGTATGGATGTCTGAAGGTACAAGGTACCAATCAACTGTTGATGAGTGGGCCAAGTTGATCAATGCCCCAGAAGAGCATGAGGATGATTTGGATGTGTATGCCAAGAATAAAAAAGACCACAACTCTATGGAAAATATGTACAAGGAGATCCCAGACAAAGCTTTGGAAACCCACAAGTTTGGATCTGTGCATTATTTGTTGTCTGGTCTACCTACAATCAACACAATCTTGAGGCACACTCTGTTACCCAAATCTGGAGATCACAAGATGATTAGAGGACATTCAATCAACTTGCTGCAGATATTTGATGTCCCTCAAAAAATTCAAGGTCATGAGTCTGATTGTTGAAACAATCAAGAGGACAGTTGCTGATCAGAAAAGATCTTGTGGGTATGCTCCACACATTCAGGTGCTCATCAACTCCAAGATGGGCACAGGCACTTACTTGTTGGACAAGGAGCATTTACCTTTGCACCCAGAATTTGAAGATAACACTGTTATCATGAATGAGGATGATCCCACCTCAGTGCAAGCACAAGAGAAAAGAGCAAAGGCAAAGGCAGAAAAGGCTGCAAAGATGCCAAGTGTTGAGGAGGCATCTCAGGTGTTCTTAAAAAGCAAACAAGATCAGTTAGCCTATCTGATTCAAGTAACTTTGAGGATTGAGAAGGGCTTGGCCACCCTGACTCAGAATCAGGAGAGCTTGGAGAGGATCATCGAGACCAAGTTTTATGATCTTGATCTGAAAATAACTGAGATACAGACAACTGTTGACCAGCTCCAGGAGGAAGCAGAGGAGAAGAAAGGACAGGGTACTACAGATGCTTTTCAGTGAGTGCCAAGAGGTCAGAGGTCAGCTGCAGTGCCAGTGCCAGATACAAGAGCTACTTCGTCTGCACCAGCAACAACAACTTCAGTGCCACCTCCAGGTTCCACTCCACCAGCTCCAACAACTTCAACTGATGCCTTAGTCCTTGGAGTTCTCTCTATACCATCTCCCGAAGACCAAGCCTGAGAGACGCATAGCACTATGCATTTTCAAACTTTTTGGTAACTTGTTGCCAAAGGGGGAGAAATGCATAGATCATAGGCTTCGAGAGATGGTGTTGCTTTTTGTCTCTCTTGTTATTTGGTTGAAACTTTTGTGTGCTTGTTTGATACTTTATGTCTGTGTGTGAGATACTTGTATGGTCATGTGTTTGATCATATCATACTTTAATATTTGCTTGGTGATGAGTGCATGTTTTAATTCCTATCATTTTGAGCGCTCCACCAAGATGTATGGGACATGGAAGAGTAACCCATGATCCTAATCGATTGTGCATTTGCATTCAAAAGCAAATTTTAAATAATGCACAAATTTAGGGGAGCTCTTGCTTATCACATACTTCTCAAAGCGATGATGTATTTCAATCTTATTATCAATTGTCGAAGCTTTGATCTATATGTTGTCATCAATTACCAAAATGGGGGAGATTTAAAGTGCAACTATCCCTGGGTGGTTTTGGTAATTACTAACAACATATAGCTCATTGAACTAGTACTATTTCAAGATGATCATTTTAGAAAGTTCAATGATTGGCATGGCATGGATCACGAATGTGGACCCCTCAAAATGCTAAGGACACACATTGGCTCAAGCTCAAGACTCTACATTTTCATTTTAGTGATCCAAGATCACATTGAGTCCATAGGAAAAGCCAATACTATTAAAAGGGGATGAGGTTTTGCTTAATGGCTTGCTTGCTCAAAATGCTTAGTGATATGCTCCAAAAGCCCTCAACCACTTTCTCATTTCCACATATGTCCCAAACCAAAAGTCGAACTCGGCCCTACCGATTTGATCTATCCGGCGCCACCGAGTTCATTTGACATAGCCACTGCCAGAAACCCTAGTCACTTCGGTCTCACCGATAGGGATCTCGGTCTCACCGAGATGGGATATCAAACTCTCTGTTTCCCTTTCGTAACATTTCAGTCCAACCGAGATGAGCGATCGGTCCCACCGAGTTCGCAATGAAAACTCTCTGTTTCCCTTTCGTAACGTTTCGGTCTCACCGCGATGAGCGAATCGGTCCCACCGAGTTTGCCTGACCAACTCTCTGGTTAGCTTATTACCAAAGTCGGTCCTACCGAGTTTGTGTAATCGGTCTCACCGAGATTATGTTATGCCCTAACAACCCTAATGGAATCGGTCCCACCGAGTTGACATGTCGGTCCCACCGAAAAGCCTGACGTTCACATTTTGAACTAAATCAGTCTGACCGAGTTTTCTGATTCGGTCCCACCGAGTTTGGTGAATTGTGTGTAACGGTTAGATTTTGTGTGGAGGCTATATATACCCCTCCACCCTTCCTTCATTCATGGAGGAGAGCCATCAGAACGTGCCTACACTTCCAGCATACATTTTCTGAGAGAGAACCACCTACTCATGTGTTGAGACCAAGATATTCCATTCCAACCACATAAATCTTGATCTCTAGCCTTCCCCAAGTTGCTTTCCACTCAAATCATCTTTCCACCATATCCAAATCTGTGAGAGAGAATTGAGTGTTGGGGAGACTATCATTTGAAGCACAAGAGCAAGGAGTTCATCATCAACACACCATCTATTACCTTTTGGAGAGTGGTGTCTCCTAGATTGGTTAGGTGTCACTTGGGAGCCTCCGACAAGATTGTGGAGTTGAACCAAGGAGTTTGTACGGGCAAGGAGATCGCCTACTTCGTGAAGATTTACCCTAGTGAGGCAAGTCCTTCATGGGCGATGGCCATGGTGGGATAGACAAGGTCGCTTCTTCGTGGACCCTTCGTGGGTGGAGCCCTTCGTGGACTCGCGCAACCATTACCTGCGTGGGTTGAAGTCTCCATCAACGTGGATGTACGATAGCACCACCTATCGGAACCACGGGAAAAAATCTCTGTGTCTACATTGCGTTTGCTCCCTCCAAACTCCTCCCTTTACCTTCATATGCAATGTTTTACATTCCGCTGCTATACCCTTAGACTTGCATGTGTAGGTTGATTGCTTGACTTGTTCTAAAGTTGCTAAAATCTGCCAAGACTTAAAATTGGGAAATGGCTAGATTTTTATTTGGTCAAGTAGTCTAATCACCCCCCTCTAGACATACTTTCGATCCTACAACATGGCCTTATGGTAAGGCATCATGGCCTTGAGAAACTTGCGCTTGATCCAATTGTCATCCGTATCCTTGCTCCCATGATCTCGGAGTGAGACCGCGAGAGTGGTTAATCTCCGGTAAAGCTCACGAGGTTCTTCATCTTCATTCATTGCAAACTCATCGGCTTCATCTTGAACCACTTCATAGTTGGAGCGTTGAATGCTTGCACTTCCATTGTAAATGGAAACAGCATGTTGCCATGCTTCCTTGGCCACGGTGAAAGGTCGGAGATGCGCAATATCTTCGGGAGGGATGGCCTCTTGGAGAATGCAAAGAGCGGACTCGTTGAATTGATGATCCGCGGCTTCTCTAGGAGTGAAGTTGCTTGGGTCATGCGGGTAGAAACCTTGCTCAATAATTCTCCAAAGGTTAGTAGAACTATGATTTAAATTACGTTTAAAGCGATAGACCCAAGAGGCAAAATCCTCATTTTTCACAAGCTTAGGAGGAGGACCAACATGATTCAAATGAGTGGAAGGAACCGGTCCTCCATAAGTAAGTGGAGGTTCAACATGGGCAAAGATGCCATTTCCACTTCTACCACTAGATAAAGGAACTTTGTCACTAGTAGCTCCCCCCTTGTTGGAGTTAGCATCCGTCACCTTGTTAGAGGGATCACCCACTTTCATTGGTGCGGTGGATAATTTAAGGCCTTATAAAAACTTATTGAACATGCCTTCAACCTCGGTAGTCATGGAGGTTTTCAATGTGTCCAAAGCCGCATTGAACTCCTCACGAGAGACCGAGGATCCCCCATCGGCCGTAGACGAGGACGGAATCACACCAGGGTGCTCCTCCCCACCGTCTACGGTGTCAACCATACTCTTCGGACGGCAAAGTTCTTAATAAAGAGACGAGGCTCTGATACCAGTTAAAAGGATCGATATAGTGGACTAGAGGGGGGTGAATAGGCAACTAACAATTTTTAGCTTTTCTTTACCAATTTAAACTTTGCATCAAAGTAGGTTGTCTAGATATGCAACTAGGTGAGCAACCTATATGATGCAACAACAACAAGCACACAAGCAACCAAGGGACACAACACAATATAAGCTTGCACAAGTAAAGGTAAGAGATAACCAAGAGTGGAACCGGTGGAGACGAGGATGTGTTACCGAAGTTCCTTTCCTTTGAGAGGAGGTACGTCTCCGTTGGAGCGGTGTGGAGGCACAATGCTCCCCAAGAAGCCACTAGGGCCACCGTATTCTCCTCACGCCCTCACACAATGCGAGATGCCGTGATTCCACTATTGGTGCCCTTGGAGGCGGCGACCGAACCTTTACAAACAAGGTTGGGGCAATCTCCACAACTTAATTGGAGGCTCCCAACAAAACCACGGAGCTTCACCACAATGGAATGTGGCTCCGAGGTGACCTCAACCATCTAGGGTGCTCAAACACCCAAGGGTAACAAAATCCACACAAGAAAGTATGGGGGAATCAAATATCCTTTGGTGGAAGTGTAGATCTAGGTCTCCTCCTTCAATCCCTAGCAAATCAACAAGTTTGAGTGGCTAGAGAGAGAGATCGGGCAAGAAAGCTTGAAGGGCATTAATGGTGGAGAGAGAGAGGCAAGAGGTGAATGTGGTAGGTGGAAGAACCTCCTATATATAGCAAACCCTAAAATCCAACCGTTACTGTGAAAACAACACTGCAGCGGTACAACCGCTCATTACCCCGGTACAACTGGGATTCACGGTTACACTACAGAAAACCTGACAGGCGGTACAACCGGACAGACAGGCGGTAGTACCGATTGTGAAGAACAACTGGCACAACCGCTCTGCCACCGCTCGAGCACTGCTTTGAAACAGTAGGGAGTCACCCCTGTGAGCTGTGATTGAGCGGTAGTGCGCCGGTGCAACCGCCTGGCCCTGGTACCCTAGGTGGCTAAGTCCTAAGCAGTAGAACCGCTTAGGGCACCGGTGTTACCGGTGTGCGGAGCACAACTGGAACAACCGGGCCACCACCGCCCGAGTACCGCATCAAAATAGAACCATGGTCGGTTGTTGAGCGGTACCTGGCCGGTTTAACCGCCAAAGAACTCCATAGATATTTTTAAGCGCGGTGGCAGCACCACCGCCCGGGGGCAGCGGTACAACCGCTTGGTCATATACTGGGAAGTTCAACCCTAGGGTATCACCCCTGGGGTGGTGGTTGGGCCGGTACCAAGGGCCAGCGGTACAACCGCTCGAGCGAGCGGTACAACCGCTGAGAGATCACCGCAACAGTTGAAAATAAGGAGAGCTCTCTCTCAAGCAAGGAACGGAAGGCAAAGGTGGGTGAGGAAAATGTGTACGTGCAATGATTCACCCAACTCCTTCCGATGTGGATTCCCTCTTAATAGTACGGGTTTCCTACGACCAAAGAGATAAACACGTAGACAAACACCGTCTTCAATCTTTTCCTTCCAGAGAGAATACCAAATCGAAGCAAGCCTAATCACCGAGAACCTGAAGCACTTAACAAAAGATTAGACCAACAGAGAGTTGTCATCATCATCCAAAACACAAAGTAGGGAAATGACCTTACAAGCTCCAAAAAGGTGCCCTCGCTGGCGGTAATGGTGGTGGAGACATAGATGAAGTTGAGGCCATCCTCATCACATGGATTGCACATCCCCACCCATAGCTTGGAAGGCTCCTTCTACTCATACCATGGCCATCGAAGCAAATTTGTCGGTATTGAGCACACCAAGCCCACCATATTCCCTAGGCCTACAAACTGCCCCCCCAATTGACCTTGCATCTTGCGTCGGCCGTCTTGTCTGAAGCGGACCAAATGAAAAATCATTCAAGATTTTTGACATCATCAACAATATCCAGCAGCACTACTAGGGATTGAAGGAAATATGCCCTAGAGGCAATAATAAAGTTGTTATTTTATATTTCCTTATTCATGATAAAGGTTTATTATTCATGCTAGAATTGTATTGATCGGAAACTTAAATACATGTGTGAATACATAAACGAAATACATGTGTTTCGGGATGCACCGGTTAGTCATCGGGTCACCAGAAGGGGTTCCGGACACCCCCCGGTAGGTATATGGACTTAACGGGCCAAGCAGGGGACAAACCAGCCCATAGGCGGCTGGTGCGCCCCTCTCCCTGGCCGGCCAACCCTAGGGAAGGAAAGGGGGGAGGGCTAGCCCCTCCTGCCTTCCCCTTCTCATGGGAGAAAGGAAAGGCGGGGGGGGCTCCCTCCCCTGCCTTTCCCCCGCACCTAAACATGGCAAGGGGGCGCCACTTGGGAGGAGACCCCAAGTAGGATTCGGCCTACTTGGGGCGCCCTCCTGGCTGCTCCCTCCTCCCCCCACCTATATATACTCGCCGTCTTGCTGGATCGAGATGTTGGAAATATACCCTAGAGGCAATAATAAAATGGTTATCATTGTATTTCATTGTTCATGATAATTGTCTATTGTTCATGCTATAATTGTATTAACTGGAAACCATAATACATGTGTGAATACATAGACCACAACATGTCCCTAGTAAGCCTCTAGTTGACTAGCTCATTGATCAATAGATGGTTATGGTTTCCTGACCATGGACATTGGATGTCATTGATAACGGGATCACATCATTGGGAGAATGATGTGATGGACAAGACCCAATCCTAAGCATAGCACAAGATCGTGTAGTTTGTCTGCTAGAGCTTTTCTAATGTCAAGTATCATTTCCTTAGACCATGAGATTGTGTAACTCCCGGATACCGTAGGAATGCTTTGGGTGTGCCAAACGTCACAACGTAACTGGGTGGCTATAAAGGTGCACTACGGGTATCTCCGAAAGTGTCTGTTGGGTTGGCACGAATCGAGACTGGGATTTGTCACTCCGTATGACGGAGAGGTATCTCTGGGCCCACTCGGTAATGCATCATCATAATGAGCTCAATGTGACTAAGTAGTTAGTCGCGGGATCATGCATTACGGAACGAGTAAAGTGACTTGCCGGTAACGAGATTGAACGAGGTATTGGGATACCGACGATCGAATCTCGGGCAAGTAACATACCGATTGACAAAGGGAATTGTATACGGGATTGATTGAATCCCCGACATCGTGGTTCATCCGATGAGATCATCCTGGAACATGTGGGAGCCAACATGGGTATCCATATCCCGCTGTTGGTTATTGGCCGGAGAACGTCTCGGTCATGTCTGCATGGTTCCCGAACCCGTAGGGTCTACACACTTAAGGTTCGATGACGCTAGGGTTATAGGGAATAGATATATGTGGTTACCAAATGTTGTTCGGAGTCCCGGATGAGATCCCGGACGTCACGAGGAGTTCCGGAATGGTCCGGAGGTAAAGAATAATATATAGGAAGTGAGGTTTTGGCCACCGGAAGAGTTTCGGGCGTCACCGGTAATGTACCGGGACCACCGAAGGGTTCCGGGGGTCCACCGGGAGGGGCCACCAACCCCGGAGGCCTGCGTGGGCCAAGTGTGGGAAGGGACCAGCCCCTAGGTGGGCTGGTGCGCCTCCCACAAGAGGCCCAAGGCGCAGGGAGGGGGGAAGGGGGAAAACCCTAGGCTCAGATGGGCCTAAGGCCCACCTAGGGTGCGCCCCCCCTCTCTCCCCCTCTGGCCGCCCCTCAGATGCATCTAGGGCTGGCCGCCACCGCTAGGGGGGGAACCATAGATGGGGGCGCAGCCCCTCCCCTTCCCCTATATATAGTGGGGTTTTTGGGGCTGCCAGAGATATGAGTCTCCCTCTCTCTTGGCGCAGCCCTACCCCTCTCCCTCCTCGTCTCTCGGAGTGCTTGGCGAAGCCCTGCTGGAGTGCCACGCACCTCCATCACCACCATGCCGTTGTGCTGCTACTGGATGGAGTCTTCCCCAACCTCTCCCTCTCTCCTTGCTGGATCAAGGCACGGGAGACGTCACCGGGCTGCATGTGTGTTGAACGCGGAGGCACCGTTCTTCGGTGCTTAGATCGGATTCCGCCACGATCTGAATCGCTTCGTGTACGACTCCACCGACCGCGTTCTTGCAACGCTTCCGCATCGCGATCTTCAAGGGTATGAAGATGCACTCCCCTCTCTCTCGTTGCTAGTTATTCCATAGATTGATCTTGGTGATGCGTAGAAAATTTTGAATTTCTGCTACGTTCCCCAACAGTGGCATCATGATCTAGGTCTATGCGGATTCTATGCACGAGTAGAACACAAAGTAGCTGTGGGTGATGATTTGTTCAATTTGCTTACCGTTACTAGTCTTATCTTGATTCGGCGGCATTGTGGGATGAAGCGGCCCGGACCGACCTTACACGTACTCTTACGTGAGACAGGTTCCACTGACTGACATGCACTTGATGCATAAGGTGGCTAGCGGGTGTCTGTCTCTCCCACTTTAGTCGGATCGGATTCGATGAAGAGGGTCCTTATGAAGGGTAAATAGCAATTGGCATATCACCGTTGTGGCTTTTGCGTAGGTAAGAAACGTTCTTGCTAGAAACCCATAGCAGCCACGTAAAACATGCAACAACAATTAGAGGATGTCTAGCTTGTTTTTGCAGGGTATGCTATGTGATGTGATATGGCCAAAAGGATGTGATGAATTATATATATGTGATGTATGAGATTGATCATGTTCTTGTAATAGGAATCACAACTTGCATGTCGATGATTATGACAACCGACAGGAGCCATAGGAGTTGTCTTAATTTATTGTATGACCTGCGTGTCAATGAAAAACGCCATGTAATTACTTTACTTTATTGCTAACCGTTAGCCATAGTAGTAGAAGTAATAGTTGGCGAGACAATTTCATGAAGACACGATGATGGAGATCATGATGATGGAGATCATGGTGTCATGCCGGTGACGAAGGTGATCATGCCGCGCCTCGAAGATGGAGATCAAAAGGCGCAAGATGATATTGGCCATATCATGTCACTTTATGATTTGCATGTGATGTTTGTCATGTTTACATCTTATTTGCTTAGAACGACGGTAGCATAAATAAGATGATCCCTCACTAAAATTTCAAGAGATGTGTTCCCCCTAACTGTGCACCGTTGCGAAGGTTCGTTGTTTCGAAGCACCACGTGATGATCGGGTGTGACAGATTCTAACGTTCGCATACAACGGGTGTAAGCCAGATTTACACATGCGAAACACTTAGGTTGACTTGACGAGCCTAGCATGTACAGACATGGCCTCGGAACACAAGAGGCCGAAAGGTCGAACATGAGTCGTATAGTAGATACGATCAACATGGAGATGTTCACCGATGATGACTAGTCCGTCTCACGTGATGATCGGACACGACCTAGTTGACTCGGATCATGTATCACTTAGATGACTAGAGGGATGTCTATCTGAGTGGGAGTTCATTAAATAATTTGATTAGATGAACTTAATTATCATGAACATAGTCAAAAGGTCTTTGCAAATTATGTCGTAGCTTACGCTTTAGTTCTACTGTTTAAGATATGTTCCTAGAGAAAATTTAGTTGAAAGTTGACAGTAGCGATTATGCGGACTGGGTCCGTATACTGAGGATTGTCCTCATTGCTGCACAGAAGGCTTATGTCCTTAATGCACCGCTCGGTGTGCTGAACCTCGAGCGTCGTCTGTAGATGTTGCGAAACATCTGACATACACATTTTGATGACTACGTGATAGTTCAGTGTGTGATGCTAACGGTTTAAAATTGTGGCACCAAAGACGTTTTTGAAACGTCGCAGAACATATGAGATGTTCCAAAGACTGAAATTGGGATTTCAGACTAGTGCCCACGTCAAGAGGTATGAGACCTCCGACAAGTTTCTTAAGCCTACAAACTAAGGGAGAAAAGCTCAATCGTTGAGCATGTGCTCAGATTGTCTGAGTACTACAATCGCTTGAATCGAGTGGGAGTTGTCTTCCAGATGAGATAGTGATGGTTCTCCAAAGTCACTACCACCAAGCTACTAGAGCTTCGTGATGAACTATAACATATCAGGGATAGATATGATGATCCTTGAGCTATTCGCGATGTTTGACACCGCGAAAGTGGAAATCAAGTAGGAGCATCAATTGTTGATGGTTTGTAAAACCACTGGTCTCAAGAAGGGCAAGGGAAAGAAGGGATACTTCATGAAACGGCAAATCAGTTGCTGCTCTAGTGAAGAAACCCAAGGTTGAACCCAAACCCGAGACTAAGTGCTTCTGTAATGAGGGGAACGGTCACTGAAGCAGAACTACCCTAGATACTTGGTAGATGAGAAGGCAGGCAAGGTCGACAGAAGTATATTGGATATACATTATATTAATGTGTACTTTACTAGTACTCCTAGTAGCACCAGGGTATTAGATACCGGTTCGGTTGCTAAGTATTGGTAACTCGAAATAAAAGGCTACGGAATAAACATAGACTAGCTAAAGGTGAGATGACGATATGTGTTGGAAGTGTTTCCAAGGTTGATGTGATCAAGCATCGCATGCACCCTCTACCATCGAGATTGGTGTTAAACCTAAATAATTGTTATTTGGTGTTTGCGTTGAGCATAGACATGATTGGATTATGTTTATCGCAATACGGTTATTCATTTAAGGAGAATAATGGTTACTCTGTCTATTTGAATAATACCTTCAATGGTCTTGCACCTAAAATCAATGGTTTATTGAATCTCGATCGTAGTGATACACATGTTCGTGCCAAAAGATATAAGATAGTAATGATAGTACCACATACTTGTGGCACTGCTATTTGAGTCATATTGGGATAAAACACATGAAGAAGCTCCATGTTGATGGATCTTTGGACTCACTCGTTTTTGAAAAGATTGAGACATGCGAGCCATGTCTATTGGTATATATGAAGAAACTCCATACAGATGGATCATTTGGACTCACTTGAGACATGCAAATCATACCACATGGGAAAGATGACTGAAAGGCCTCGTTTTCAATGAGATGGAACAAGAGAGCAACTTGTTGGAAGTAATACATTTGATGTGTGCAGTCCAATGAGTGCTGAGGCACGCAGTGGATATCGTTATGTTCTTACTTCACAGATGATTTGAGTAGATGCTGAGAATATTTACTTGATGATACACAAGTCTGAATTATTGAAAGGTTCAAGTAATTTCGGAGTGAAGTTGAAGATCGTCGTGACAAGAGGATAAAATGACTATGATATGATCATAGAGATATCTGAGTTACGAGTTTGGCACACAATTAAGACATTGTGGAAATTTATTTCACACCTAATACCGCCTGGAACACCATAGTGTGATGGTGTGTCCGAACATCATAACTGCACCCTAATGGATATGGTGCATACCATGATGTCTCTTATCGAATTACCACTATCGTTTATGGGCTAGGCATTAGAGACAACCGCATTCACTTTAAATAGGGCACCACGCAATTCCGTTGAGACGACACCGTATGAACTATGGTTTAGAGAAACCTAAGCTATCATTTCTTAAAAGTTTGGGGCTGCGATGCTTATGTGAAAATGTTTCAGGCTGATAAGCTCGAACCCAAAGCGGATAAATGCATCTTCATAGAATACCCAAAACAGTTGGGTATACCTCCTATTTCAGATCTGGAAGCAAAAGTGATTGTTTCTAGAAACGGGTCCTTTCTCGAGGAAAAGTTTCTCTCGAAAGAATTGAGTGGGAGGATGGTGGAGACTTGATGAGGTTATTGAACCATGACTTCAACTAGTGTGGAGCAGGGCACAGGAAGTTGTTCCTGTGGCACCTACACTAATTGAAGTGGAAGCTTATGATAGTGATCATGAAACTTCGGATCAAGTTACTACCAAACCTCGTAGGTCGACAAGGATGCGTACTACTTCAGAGTGGTACATAATCCTATCTTGGAAGTCATGTTGCCAGACAACAATGAACCTACGGCTATGGAGAAGCGATGGTGGGCCCGGATTCCGACGAATGGCTCGAGGCCATAAAATCCGAGAGAGGATCCATGTATAAAACAAAGTATAGACTTTGGAAGAACTACTTGATGGTCGTAAGGCTGTTGGGTGCAGATGGATTTTAAAAGGAAGATAGACAATGATGGTAAGTGTCACCATTAAGAAAGCTCGACTTGTCGTTAAGATGTTTTCCAACAAGTTCAAGGAGTTGACTACGATGAGATTTTCTCACTCGTAGCGATGCTAAGAGTCTGTTGGAATTATATTAGCAGTTACTGCATTATTTATGAAATCTTGCAGATAGGATGTCAAAAACCATTGTTTCCTCGACGATTTTCTTGAGGAAAGGTTGTATGTGATACAACCAGAAGGTTTTATCAATCCTGAAAGATGCTAACCAGTATGCAAAGCTCCAACAATCCTTCTAAGGACTGGAGTAAGAATCTCGGAGTTGGAATGTACACTTTGATGAGATGATCAAAGATTTTGGGTTTATACAAAGTTTATGAGAAACTTGTATTTCCAAAGAAGTGAGTGGGAGCACTATAGAATTTTTGATGAGTATATGTTGTTAACATATTGTTGATCAGAAATGATGTAGAATTTCTGGAAAGCATACATGGTTATTTGAAAAGTGTTTTTCAATGGAAAACCTGGATTAAGCTACTTGAACATTGAGCATCAAGATCTATATGGATAGATCAAAAACGCTTAATAGTACTTTCAAATGAATACATACCGTGACAAGATTTTGAAGGAGTTCAAAATAGATCAGCAAAGAAGGAGTTCTTAGCTGTGTTACAAGGTGTGAGTATTGAGTAAGACTCAAGACCTGACCACGGCAGAAGAGAGAGCAAGGACGAAGGTCGTCCCCTATGCTTTAGACGTAGGCTCTGCAGTATGCTATGCTGTGTACCACACCTAAAGTGTGCCTTGCCATGAATCAGTCAAGGGGTACAAGAGTGATCCAGGAATGCATCACATGACAGCGGTCGAACTTATCCTTAGTATCTAGTGGACTAAGGAATTTTCTCGATTATGGAGGTGGTAAAAGAGTTCGTCGTAAAGGGTTACGTCGATGCAAACTTTGACACTAATCCGGATGACTCTGAGTAGTAAACCGGATTCGTATAGTAGAGCAGTTATTTGGAATAGCTCCAAGTAGCGCGTGGTAGCTGCATCTACAAGATGGCATAGAGATTTGTAAAGCACACACGGATCTGAAAGGTTCAGACCCGTTGACTAATAACCTCTCTCACAAGCGAGATATGAACAAACCCCATGGGTGTTGGATTCATTACAATCACATAGTGATGTGAACTAGATTATTGACTCTAGTGCAAGTGGGAGACTGTTGGAAATATGCCCTAGAGGCAATAATAAAATGGTTATTATTGTATTTCCTTGTTCATGATAATTGTCTATTGTTCATGCTATAATTGTATTAACTGGAAACCATAATACATGTGTGAATACATAGACCACAACATGTCCCTAGTAAGCCTCTAGTTGACTAGCTCGTTGATCAATAGATGGTTATGGCTTCCTGACCATGGACATTGGATGTCATTGATAACGGGATCACATCATTGGGAGAATGATGTGATGGACAAGACCCAATCCTAAGCATAGCACAAGATCGTGTAGTTCGTCTGCTAGAGCTTTTCTCATGTCAAGTATCATTTCCTTAGACCATGAGATTGTGTAACTCCCGGATACCGTAGGAATGCTTTGGGTGTGCCAAACGTCACAACGTAACTGGGTGGCTATAAAGGTGCACTACGGGTATCTCCGAAAGTGTCTGTTGGGTTGGCACGAATCGAGACTGGGATTTGTCACTCCGTATGACGGAGAGGTATCTCTGGGCCCACTCGGTAATGCATCATCATAATGATCTCAATGTGACTAAGTAGTTAGTCGCGGGATCATGCATTACGGAACGAGTAAAGTGACTTGCCGGTAACGAGATTGAACGAGGTATTGGGATACCGACGATCGAATCTCGGGCAAGTAACATACCGATTGACAAAGGGAATTGTATACGGGATTGATTGAATCCCCGACATCGTGGTTCATCCGATGAGATCATCGTGGAACATGTGGGAGCCAACATGGGTATCCAGATCCCGCTGTTGGTTATTGGCCGGAGAACGTCTCGGTCATGTCTACATGGTTCCCTAACCCGTAGGGTCTACACACTTAAGGTTCGATGACGCTAGGGTTATAGGGAATAGATATATTTGGTTACCGAATGTTGTTCGGAGTCCCGGATGAGATCCCGGACGTCACGAGGAGTTCCGGAATGGTCCGGAGGTAAAGAATAATATATAGGAAGTGAGGTTTTGGCCACCGGAAGAGTTTCGGGCGTCACCGGTAATGTACCGGGACCACCGGAGGGTTCCGGGGGTCCACCAACCCCGGAGGCCTGCGTGGGCCAAGTGTGGGAAGGGACCAGCCCCTAGGTGGGCTGGTGTGCCTCCCACAAGAGGCCCAAGGCGCAGGGAGGGGGGAAGGGGGAAAACCCTAGGCTCAGATGGGCCTAAGGCCCACCTAGGGTGCGCCCCCCCTCTCTCCCCCTCTGGCCGCCCCTCAGATGCATCTAGGGCTGGCCGCCACCCCTAGGGGGGAACCCTAGATGGGGGCGCAGCCCCTCCCCTTCCCCTATATATAGTGGGGGTTTTGGGGCTGCCAGAGATATGAGTCTCCCTCTCTCTTGGCGCAGCCCTACCCCTCTCCCTCCTCGTCTCTCGCAGTGCTTGGCGAAGCCCTGCTGGAGTGCCACGCTCCTCCATCACCACCATGCCGTTGTGCTGCTGCTGGACGGAGTCTTCCCCAACCTCTCCCTCTCTCCTTGCTGGATCAAGGCACGGGAGACGTCACCGGGCTGCATGTGTGTTGAACGCGGAGGCACCGTTGTTCGGTGCTTAGATCGGATTCGGCCGCGATCTGAATCGCTTCGTGTATGACTCCACCGACCGTGTTCTTGCAACGCTTCCGCATCGCGATCTTCAAGGGTATGAAGATGCACTTCCCTCTCTCTCGTTGCTAGTTATTCCATAGATTGATCTTGGTGATGCGTAGAAAATTTTGAATTTCTGCTACATTCCCCAACACGAGAAGGCGGAGGATGTCATCAAGCTAAACGTGTGCTGAACGCAGAGGTGCCGTACGTTCGGTGCTCGATCGGTTGGAACGCGAAGAAGTTCGACTCTATCAACCGCGTTGTCAAACGCTTCCGCTTATGGTCTACGAGGGTATGTAGACACACTCTCCCCTCTCGTTGCTATGCATCTCCATGAATAGATCTTGCGTGTGCGTAGATTTTTTTGTTTCCCATGCAACATTTCCCAACAGGGATGTGATGAAGCAAATAGCTTGGGAGGTGACCACGGACTTGACAAGAGCCGTGCGACCAATGGAGGTTATGTTTTGGCCCTCCCAAGTGACTAGCTTTCCGGCGACCTTATCCACAAGGTATTGAAGACCCAATTTTTTGAGGCGTCAAATGGAGAGAGGCAGCCTGAAATAACGCATTGGGAAGGAGGCTCTAGATGCCAGTAAGCTTTGCAAAATGTGCTAGAGGTTGATGTGGTTGCGTCGAACAGGAACCACTGAGCTCTTATGGAAGTTAGTACAAAGGCCCGTGACCTCCCCGAAGCCTCTCAAGATGCCTGAGAGGTTATCAATGTTGCCCTTGATAGGATCCATAAAGATTGCCGCATCATCCACATAAAGTGGAGTTCACACGGCTCCCCTTGTCGAAGACCGCGGCCATGCTTGACGCGAGGGGGGGGGCATTTAGAAGGACCCTTGAAAATTGCGAGCCAAGGAGAGCAGTGATTCAATCCCTAAATTTGCTTGGGAACGCACGCTTTTGAAGGAGGTTGATGATGTATTCCCATTTGACCGAATAAAATGCCTTGTGAATATCAAGTTCCACAGAGGAGGGAGCGGGTCTTCCTTTTGTGCAATCGACGGGCAAGGTTCCGGACGTACATGGAGTTGTCACGAATACTTCTCCTCTTGATAAAGGCACTTTGGGCATTGGAAATAAGGGCATCCATTTGCGGTCCAAGCCGACGGGAGAGCACATTTGCAATGGCATGAATAAGACTAATGGGCCTATAGTCCGAGATCCCGTCCACACCCTCCTTCTTGGGCAAGAGTGCGACATTAGTGGAATTGAGCCAATGGAGGTTTGCCGCATGAAGGGAGTCAAAATAATGAATGACTTGCATGATATCACCCTTTATGATACCCCCAACATTTCTTAAAGAATGCACTGGTGAAGCCATCCAACCCGGGTGCCTTGTCACTTGTATGTCATTGATGGCCTCCTTGACCTCTTCTTCCGAGATGGTGTTGTCAAGTTCATACAAGTCGTGAACCTCCAAGTTGAGTTCATTCCAATTAAAATCTCTGGCACTCCAGTCTCCCCTCCCATGACGTTGGAGAAGTGCTCATGTATGATCTTCTTCTTGGTCGGTGACCTAGCCTTGCCAATGCATGAGCCTATCAATGTAGTCCTTCCTCCTTGCATTGGTGGCGATGAATTTTTGTGCGTGTACGTGTCTCCTTCCTTTAAATTGGCAATCCTCGCACATTGCAAAATTAGTGTTCGCGTCTCCTTCCTTTAAATTAGTGATCCTCGCACATTGCTCACCGCGCCCTTAGCTTGGTTGCATATGTCTTCAGATATTTCTAGCCATATATGGTTGCTAGCATAGGTAATATTTTGCTGAAATCCATATCACTTGAGCTTGTTGAAACCTTGACGAATATGTTTATGTGTTAGGCTATAATTAGTGAAGTGCTACGTGTTTGAATCAAACACATATAGCCAAACCTAATATCTAAAAGCACGGGGTAGCCAAAACAGACTACACATAACTAAAAAGATAGATAGAAGGTTATGAGAGGGATGGACCGGGCGACCAGATCATTTACGGCGCGATGGTCGAGAGATGATGTCAGATATATTATATTGATTTAGTACACATGGAGAAGCGCCCATATTCATGGCTTGAAAAATGTAGGCGTTTACTTTGAAGGTCGTTAGGTTTCATCACGCAATCGATTATCTCATATGGCCGACATAGGCTTTGGATTTCTAGCAAATGTGGCTGAGATTTACCACTTTTTAGACAACCGGGAGAGATCGAAATGTAATGAAAATGCTTTACCATGCCTTTACCTCGAAGCAGAGTTTTATTAATGCAAGTCGAAATGTGCTCTGCACGTAGACGATGACTGGTTGAAAGAGCGCGCTTTTGCCTTTTTGAGGAAAGATACAGCGCTGTTTTAGCTTCTCAGGAAACGAACCTGAGTCTGTTTTCTCTACAGAAAAAACGTGTCTATCAACCTTCTGATGAGGCTAATCTTGGACAATTTGCCCAGCAATAGCATCCACACACAACCTGACTGGTAGATTGGATTTGCCGGTGCGTGCAGCTCTCTTCCTTTTGTGACCTTGGAGGCTGTTTCGTTGTCAATCACCTGTCTCCTGATTTATGTACGATAAAGGAATATAACACGGGCACGTTACGATACTGCAGTAGAACAGTGGCGACCGGGCGAACGTCTAGAGTTTGAATTGTCTTCTAATAGTACCATTTATAGAGGAGAAGAAAGAGCAAGAAGAACAGTGTTTGATCAACGCTTCCCTCCCCCGTCTTCCGAATATCCTTGGAATCGCAAGACCAAGATAGAACAAACTCGTGCAAATTCTGCTACCATTCACGTGATGATGGCATGGGCAATGAGATACAGAATTCAGGATTGCGATAGCCAAGGCGATAAGATGCATAACAGCCACTGCGTGCCTCTGTGGGATGAGAAAAAAGATGGGCAGCAGCAGCAATACACAAGAGCAACATCAGCGTGGGGAACGAACATGTATGTAGGTTCTTGTAACTGTTTACGTGTAGTGTAGTTTCTTATGAGTGCTCCTGGTCCTCGACGGCTTCTGGCACCTGGTCCTCGACGGCTTCTGGCGCCTGCTCCTCTTCCTTGGCCGCCTCTGGCTCTTCGGCGTTCTTGGAGGCGGGCTTGAGCAGGTTGCTGTAGCTGCCCGTCTCCTTGAACAGCTGCCAGAAATGGTTCTGGCAGTACAGGATCCCGTTAAGGGAGGCATAGGAGGCAGTCGTCAGGATGCAGCCGCCGTGAGCGCACTTGAAGCAGGTCTTGTGGTAGGGCTCGCCCTCCAAGGTCATCTGCCAAGGAATTGAAATTATCAGACAGACTTTTGCATATGGAAACGAGGCAACAGGCGCATGCGTAGTCTGTCGTGTCCAAAGATTACTCAGGAAATTTGGGTAGGTTGATCAAGGACTGAAATGATGCAAACACATATATGCATGTGCATTCTATTGCTCTTCAATTTTGTTAGCCAAAAGTTGAGATTTCCCAGTTACCGAAGTTTCCACTGCTTAATCGCGACCGGCTTAATCGTTCAAGAACGGGAATTTCTTACCTTCTCCAATGGGTACACAGTCTTCTTGCAGGCAGCACACTTGTCCTGAGTTCCACAGAACACAGAGCCATACTTGTTTGGGACCTTAGACTGTAGGAAAAAAAACGAATTATGAGCTGCAATCTGTGACAAATTGGGAAATAATGATATTGCTGATTGTACTCTACGAAATACTCGTATTAAATCAGCAGCAAAGGATAACCTATCAGGCTGCAATATATATTTTTTCATAATCATTTCACAACAAATATAAGTGTGGCCCACAGAATGGCGAGAAAGCAATACCTGCTCATTATTTGCCTTTGCGCCTGAACAAAAAAAAAAGAACAAGTACAATGTGATGAGATTTCTGTTGTAATTGCAAACAAAACAACAGCGGGAAGAGCAATGCAGGACAAACTTACATGTGGGGAAGTTTTTCTTGAAGCTGCCTGTTTCCTTGAAAAGCTGCTCAAAATGAGTCTTGCAGAAAAGAACTCCATCCATGGAGGAGTAGCTGCACATCTAGAAATAGTGCAGTTCAACGTGAGCTCATGCACATGACATAATTCAGAAGATCACAGAGCAAAGGGATGTGAGAAACTGATGCATCCGACAGCAAATGTCAAGAAGGGGGCATTACCGAAAGAGTGCCTTTGCAATGGCTGCATTTGAAGCAATACTTGTGGTAGGGAATGCCATCCGCAGTAAGGAGGTCAATGAAATGAACGGTCTTGTCACAAGCCTTGCACTTGTCCTGTGTACCATAGAATGTCATCTTGATATTCTTGGTGGTGAAACCTAGCGAAATATGCCACTCAGTTGCTGACAAGAGTTGTCTGGCTCAAGCCTTCTAATGCTATCAAGATAACCTGTCTTCGGCTCTCGATCTGCGACCTAATAGAAGCAGATGAAAGCCAAAGAGAGGTTGGACCCAGAAGCAGTGGAAGGCTTTAAATGAATGCCTGAAACCGGATTTGGGAGAGGCAGAAGGAAAAATAGAAAAGGCTAGGCTCTAACACCAAGCCACAGGAAAAGGTCAGAGATGAGAATAGATGTGCCACGTCATAATGCTAACTTTGGAGATTACTCCTTGCACGGTTCTAATTTGTGGTTATTCTCCTATACAAAGTGGTCAACTATATTTAGTGTCCAAAGATAACTAAATACTAACAATAGTCCAAGACATAGGGAGAAGTATTGCGAAATTAGAAGGCATTGTTATCTATCGGTCAAGTTTTTCTTGGACGAAGAAGGTGGTCGATGTTAAATCTATTCTTAGTGCACCCAGAAAGACACACATGCATTCTCAATATAACCAGAAAAAACATGCTCGTTTACAGCACATATGATAAATATCAAATAACATGCACTTGAATATACAATGAATAAACGCCAAGACCTTGTTTGGCCTTGAACCCGAACCGCTTTTCAGAAACAAAGAAACGATGCAGCAAAAAGCTTATATAAAAATTCAAGGCGCAAAAAGATAACTCCTAGAATTATATAAATGAACAGTTAAGTTGCTACTAGCTTTAGTCTATGAACTGGAGAAACAAAAGAAATGAAGGTGAAACATTACCAATTTGTATTCACATTATGTACATACTCTGTTTTCTCAGAGCCACAAACCAACAAGCAATCAGGATACCTCTGATCTAGCTTCAGTCCCAAGAATTTGTTCTGCAAAAGAGTGACCTGTCAGTCCTGTCTGCTTCAATGCAAAGTAAAGTTACGATGGATGTGCAGGAAAATTACCTGACAATTAGTCAGTCTGTTCTCTATCTTCCAACAAGGAATGCCGGTATGAAGGATATTCGGATTTGACACAATAATTTTTGAAGAAATCGAAGCTTGGAAAACATTGTTATTCCAAGTTTGAAAATTTGCATGGTTATCCATATCATAATATAGTTCGCTGTTTGTACACTCCAAAGCAGAGCAAATATATTTGAACAAAAATGGGCTACAGTGTTGTACAAGCGCCCACATAGGCAGAAACAAAAAATGAGGTAGTACAACATGTTTGCGCCTAGTCCACGTCAGAATAAAAAGGCCTTTAAGTCTCCCATTCTTCAGCCAGGTAGTTGTATTGTGGATGCCAATCATAAAAAACGATAGGCTCCGGTGTATGGTGGTCTAGTAAACAGACACTTCAATCTGAACCTTGTATTCCAACCAAATTTACTTGAGAAATCTCGAGACATCACCAACGGGACGCAAGGAGAATCAGGTCTTAATCAATCTTAAGACATCACCAACGAGATGAAGGGAGCCAGTAACCAAGACCTGATTCAGTACACAAAAACAAACCTATAAGCATCGAGTAGGAAAGAAGTTGCAACTTGCAAGAGAATAAATACAGATACATAACACATGTTCTTAGTCATGGATTAGCAGAAATGAACAAATATAAAAGCAAACAAAAACACCAGTGTAATAAATTTTATTTTTTTCGAGAAAACACAAAGGACTCTTTGCATTTCATTTCATTGAAAAGATGAGAAGATACAAACCTCCTAGGAGGTGGTGGTTACATGGATTAGCACCCTATCAGTGAACATCCCAGTTAGTGGGAAGGACTACCCTGAGACCCAGTGAGCCAGCTTGTGCCCAACATTTGGCTTCGGCCTTAATCCTATCTACGAGTGTGGTAACCGAGGGGCGCGCATTCTCGAAGACGCACTCATTGCGCTGTTTCCAGATCATCCAAGGGACGAGCATGGCGATGGATTGCAGGCCTTTCCGTAGCGCATGTGGGGTCTGCCCTTTCGTTCGTTGCCACCAGTCCGGGAGGGTGGGCTCATTGCTTGGCGGTTGTGAAGGTATCCTCGCCCAAGCCAGCACGTCGTGCCAGGTTTGCCGCGTAAACGGGCATTCTAGGAGCAGGTGCCACATCGACTCTGGGGCCTGATCACAAAGGAGGCATCGTGGATGGTGCTGCACGCTGTCCAACACCGGTCCTGGCTGGCCAACCAGTGAAAGAAATGGACGCGGCGCGGTGCCCAGCTCTTCCAGGTAAGCTTCCAGGAGGGGCATTTCATGGATCCGTGGAAGGTTGCAGCGTAGCAAGACCGTGCCGTATAGGTGCCACTAGCCGTCCATCTCCAGAGCATTCGGTCAGGCCGGTTTGATAGGCTGATGTGCTGCACGGCTTGCCAAAGTCTGAGATATTGGCCAATCTCATGGATCCCTATCACTCCTTGAATGTCACGAGCCCAAAAGTTGCCCGCTAGGCCTGCGGCCACCGTTCTTGACTTGCATCGCCGTTTGGGAATGCATTGGTAGAGTGCCGGTGCGAGTTCACGCACGGACTGACCGTTGAGCCATCGGTCATCCCAAAACAGTGCCGTCAGTCCATCGCCAAGCTCCATGGTCGTCGATGCGAAGAACAACGCGCGCTCCTCGCGGGAAAACTGGAGGTCGAGGCCTCGCCATGCGCGGCCGTCGTCCGTGTTCGCGCGGCCGTCGTCCGTGTGGGAGAACCACATCCAGCGCAGGCGCAGCGCGAGGCCAGCATGCTCCAGGTCCTGGACCCCGAGCCCGCCGTACTCGAGCGGACGGCACACACGTCGCCAGTTGACGTGGCAGTGTCCGCCATTAGCAACAGCGCGCCCAGCCCACAAAAAGCCGCGCTGGATCTTTTCGAGCTGTCTCAAGGTCTTCTTGGGCGGCGCAAACGCGAGCAGTTGATGTATCGGAATCGCAGCAAGCACCGATTTGACCAAAGCCAGCCGCCCGGTTTTGTTCATGAGCCATGCTTTCCATGTGGGGAGCCGAGCAGCCACCGAGTCAACGAGGGGTTGTAGTTGGGCAGCTGAGGGGCGGCGTAGCGTGAGCAGGATGCCAAGATAAGTAATGGGCAGCCCCGCTTTCGCGCATCCCACCTGATCAATTGTTGCATCCGCCTCGGGGTCGCCATTGAGGGTAGTGGCGGAGCTTTTGGCATAGTTCACGCGGAGGCCGCTTGCTTCACTGAATAGGGCCAGGATAGCGCAGACGGCCTCCACGTCGCCGTGCGTGGCGTGGCAGAATAGCATCACGTCATCGGCGTACAGGGATATGGCCGGAATGTCTCGTCGGGGGTGCAGCCGCTGCAAGATGCCGGCGTCGTGGGCGCGGCTGATCAGGCGCCCAAGGACGTCCACGGCGAGCACGAAGAGCTGCGGGGATACGGGGTCGCCCTGGCGCAGCCCGCAGCGATGCCAAACTGGCGGTCCCGGCTCACCATTGATCATGATCCGAGTGCTCGAAGATGAAAGCAAGATCGCGAGCCACTCCCTGAAGCGAGGTCCGAATCCGTATTGGCCAAGAGCCTCGAAAAGGAAGGGCCAGGATAGGGAGTCGAAGGCGCGCGTTAGGTCTAGCTTGAGCATCACTCTCGGAGCCCCAAGTTGGTGCAGCAGCTTCATCGATTGCTTGACGAGGACAAAGTTGTCGTGCAGGCTCCGTCCCGGGATGAAAGCGTTCTGGTTGCGGCTAACCATGTCTCCCAATCTGGGCGCTAGGCGGAGCGATAGCACCTTCGCGAAGATCTTCGCCACAAGGTGAATGAGGCATATTGTCCGGTAGTCACGGAGTTGGCACGCGTCTGCTCGCTTTGGGAGTAATGTCAAGAGGGCCTGGTTGAGCTTGCTGAGTCCACGACCGCGCAGCTCAAAGAGCTGCTGGAAGACGTCGAAGAAGTCTTGCTTGATGATGCTCCAGCAGGCCCGCAAAAATTCCGCGGTAAATCCGTCCGGCCCCGGCGCTTTGCGGGCCGGGAGGCGCTTGACGGCGTCCCAAATCTCCTCCGGGCTGAAAGGTGCCTCGAGGTCAGTCAGGTCATGGGGCTCGATGATCTGCGATAGATCCAGCATGTGGTTGCGGGCGGCGGAGGAGCCAAGGAGATCGTCAAAGTACGTGAAGGCCGCTTGGGCCATTCCCTCCTGATCAGTGATCACTTGTCCTTCGACCACAAGGCTGAATATGTGATTCTTCTGTCGGCGGAATGAACATTGCCGGTGGAAGAAGGCTGTGTTAGCATCGGCGTCCTTGAGCGTGGTGATCCGCGCTCGCTGCCTCGCGATCGTGCGCTCGAGAGAAGCCAGCCCCAAGTATGAGATCTTGAGCTGTTTTCGCAGCCAACCTTCCGGGGGAGAGAGCGTGCGGTCTTCCTGGGTTTTGTCAAAACGCGATATGAGCTCGCGGGAGATGGCCATCTTGTCACGAATGCAACCCTTGGACTTGGCGCTCCAACTCGTCAGTGCGCGGGCAGTGCTCTGAAGGCGCAGCATGAGACGCCGGAAAGGGTCCGGGTCGAGCACCGATCCCCAAGCCGCGGCAACCGTGTCGTGGAATCCGTCGAGCCGGAGCCAGAAATCCTCAAAATGGAACCTCCGATGCGCTACATGCGTGGGCGCGCAGTCGAGGAGGAGCGGGCAATGGTCAGACACGACGGAGGCGAGGCATCTCAAGTGGCAGTCACCATGCGCGTCCTCCCAGTCCACGGTGCAAAACACGCGGTCCAGGTGCACCAGGGTGGGCGGAGTTTGCTCGTTGGACCACGTGAATCGTCTGCCATTGAGGTATACCTCCTTGAGCGCGAGGTCGTTGACGAGGCGGCGGAATCTTCCCATCATGCGGCGATTCAGGTTGCCGTTATTCTTGTCTTCATCGCGTAAGATCAAGTTGAAGTCACCGCAAAGCATCCACGGCCCGGGGCAGTCCGCGCGTATATCGCGGATCTCCTGCAGAAAGGCGATCTTTTCCTCGTCCTCTTGGGGGCCGTAAACGACGGACATCCACCACGGCGTGAATTGAACGAGTAGAAGAAGAATATATGCCAAAAAGACAAGACAATTACATACATGTGTGAATGAGGGTCAGTAAAGGATAAGTGATAACAGATCCTACAATGCCTAGAGGGGGGTAGCTAGATATGGATGGCTGGGTGAAATATTCCAGTCATCGCATGACATAATGTAGTACTGCTATGAGACATTTCAGAGAACATCACTGAAAATAATCAAATATGCCCAAAAAAATTACCTGGCATGAAGTAGATTGGTTTTGTTGAGAAGTTTCCCTTAGCCACTTAATTGCTGATGGAAGAGATTCAAAAACTAAACTAGCCCCGCTAGAACTTGTGCCATTTAGACCTGCATTGTTCCCATTGAAGTTCATCAATCATCTTTAACTCAAATGGTCGTGTTGACAGTACAACCCAGTTTGAGAACTAACTGCGACGAATTTTTAGTATACCTTTCTTGCCGCGAAGCAAGTCTTCCCAGACTGTTTGGAGCGACAACTGCCATGACAAATCAATTTGCTCTCTCCCTGGAGGTGGTGATGCATGCGAACCAAGCTTGTTATATTGCGATTGGTTTGGCACAAATAAGGCCTGGTCAAAGCAGAGGCCTGGGCAAAATAACTTGTCATTATAGAAGAGCAATGAAAGCATCCACTCAACTTACAGTACGAGTATATTGTTCATTTTGAAAAGTAAGCACAAAGAAAATTAGCCAGTGACTTCAGGCAGTCCTCAGCTTGCTGGTAGTTCATTCAACCACACAAGCAATTAAGGAAATACAAGACAGATTATCTACATGCCACGCAAATGAACAACTTCTCTTTGACGTTAAAAGCGGGGACTCTGCCCATTTCATTAACTGAAAAAAACAAGGAGTACAAGCTTATTTACAAAAGCCATAGCTAAAATAAAAGCAAAAGGTAAAAGCAAACCATTGCTCTAGTAGAAATTTGTTTCCTCCAAACACGCTGAGTGATCCTGTATAAAGCAAGGTGATATTCTTGGTTTCGTCCCGTCATTAATATTTATAAAAAGGACCCTGTATTTTTTTAACCAACCCGCACTCCGTCATGAATATGTGAGCCTCGTGAAAAGAGTAGCTACGGCTGGGGGATCGTACGGCAAAAAATCATGCGCCTAGCCCGGTCTGCGCTACTGGGCCACAGATGGGCCTTTTCGTATGGACCGTCCACACAAAAAAAATTGCCGCGCTGGGGGATCAAACTCGTGACTTGAAGTATACGAGTCGCAAGACATCTGCACCAACCAACTCAGCTGTTCATATTTACTGTTAATAATACCACCTCGCTCCTGAAGACACATAAGGACCAGTTTATATAGGATTGCAAATTCACATCAGCAAGGCGCCTTGACAACAACAGGGAGGATGGACGAGATGAATTATGGGCTGTAGAGATTCTGATCGTTAAACAGAAATTGTGGGCTGTCATGTGGGGCTATTAAAAAGGAAAGGTGTGCATCTAAGGAAACGAAATGGAATTTGTGGGCTGTGTCTTGGAGCTATTAAAAAGGGAACGGATTTAATGTCATGAAATGTGGACGGACTGCAAGAAATATATTCCATAGGATGGACGTGCGTGCACACTCAAACCAGCTTTGTGGGAACTCATGAATTTCAGTATTGTGAGCACGAACAGGGACGTGATGTGCCCAAGATTCGAACCAGACTAACTGGCCTGAACAGGATTCCAATTTCAGCATACAAAAAGTTTGTGTCCCGTCCCTCTAGCAAGGCGAGAAACGAGCCAGCAATTAGGCGGCCATCTGAGAGCGACTGGGATCTCCACTGTCCATCAGCGAGGCAAGAAACAACCCAGCGATCACTGGTGGCTAATTAAAGGCAGGGGGAATTAAAACAACAACAACAAAGCCTTTAGTCCCAAACAAGTTGGGGTAGGTTAGAGGTGAAACCCATAAGATCTCGCAACCAACTCATGGCCCTGGCACATGGATAGCAAGCTTTCACGCACCCCTGTCCATAGCTAGCTCTTTGGTTAGCTAGCTCTTTGGTGATACTCCAATCCTTCAGGTCTATCTTAACGGACTCCTCCCATGTCAAATTCGGTCTACCCCGCCCTCTCTTGACATTCTCCGGATGCTTTAGCCGTCCGCTATGCACTGGAGCTTCTGGAGGCCTGCGCTGAATATGCCCAAACCATCTCAGACGATGTTGGACAAGCTTCTCTTCAATTGGTGCTACCCCAACTCTATCTCGTGTATCATCATCCCGAACTCGATCTTTCCTCGTGTGGCCACACATCCATCTCAACATACACATCTGCGCCACACCTAACTGTTGAACATATCGCCTTTTAGTCGGCCAACACTCAGCGCCATACAACATTGCGGGTCGAACCGCCGTCCTGTAGAACTTGCCTTTTAGCTTTTGTGGCACTCTCTTGTCACAGAGAATGCCAAAAGCTTGGCGCCACTTCATCCATCCGGCTTTGATTCGATGGTTCACATCTTCATCAATACCCCCATCCTCCTGCAGCATTGACCCCAAATACCGAAAGGTGTCCTTCCGAGGTACCACCTGGCCATCAAGGCTAACCTCCTCCTCCTCACACCTAGTAGTACTGAAACCGCACATCATATGTACTCGGTTTTAGTTCTACTAAGCCTAAACCCTTTCGATTCCAAGGTTTGTCTCCATAACTCTAACTTCTTATTTACCCCCGTCCGACTATCGTCAACTAGCACCACATTATCCGCAAAGAGCATACACCATGGGATATCTCCTTGTATATCCCTTGTGACCTCATCCATCACCAATGCAAAAAGATAAGGGCTCAAAGCTGACCCCTGATGCAGTCCTATCTTAATCGGGAAGTCATCAGTGTCGACATCACTTGTTCGAACACTTGTCACAACATTATCGTACATGTCCTTGATGAGGGTAATGTACTTTGCTGGGACTCCAAGGCCCACCACATGACATTCCGCGGTATCTTATCATAGGCCTTCTCCAAGTCAATGAACACCATATGCAAGTCCTTCTTTTGCTCCCTATATCTCTCCATAAGTTGTCGTACCAAGAAAATGGCTTCCATGGTCGACCTCCAGGCATGAAACCAAACTGATTTTTGGTCACGCTTGTCATTCTTCTTAAGCGGTGCTCAATGACTCTCTCCCATAGCTTCATTGTATGGCTCATCAGCTTAATTCCACGGTAATTAGTACAACTCTGAACATCCCCCTTGTTCAGGGGGAATTAAAAGAAGGAAAGAAATTTTATATGAAGATTAAAGGCATCACTGTATGCGGCTAATTTTTTGGCTAATTGTGCAGCCCGGCGCGGTACGCCCGGCAGATGCCAGACTCAGACATGGCAAACAGAGAATGTAAATAATAAGGATTGTTCGGTAAACTGATTTGGCAGTCCCTCTTATAAATCCAAACAGAAATCAGAATGCAGAAATGAGATAGAACATAGAAGAAGAAGAAGAAGAAGAAGAAGAAGAAGAAAGCTCATGGGAAATATAACTGAAGTATCTTCTTTATTCTTTTTTCATATGGGTGTCTTTTTTTAGGGGAGAGTTGAGAACTCGGTGGCGATCCATTTGTTAATTAGAACTTAGAATTGTATGATTCTTGAATCTACACATACAGGCTAAATATTCATGGTTTTGAGTTGAAGGAAGGAGGGAAAGATTCATGAATCTGACATTTAATATTTTAAGCAGCACTCATATCTATATCTGTATCTATCTATACCTACTATTAAAGGGAACAGGTATTCTTGGTTTGGTTTAGTTCTTTTCGTTTGGTTTGAGTGCACGCTAAAGTTTCATACTGTTGGCTCGTACACAGGCTAAGCGATCTGGGCCAGGTACTTGTATGTTGATGGGCCTTTTATGGGTTTTCATAGAGACCGCGAAAAATAATTGGGTCAAAATAAATCAACATTGTGGGAATTGAACACAGGACCTCTTGTCTGGATCTTTGATGTAACAACCAACGACCTATGCGCCATTCACATTTACTAAGTCCTCATGTTTAGGGCGAGCTAATTAAGCGAATGAGCTAATTAAAGGAAGGATTGTGGGCTTAAATAAAATATTTAAACGGATGTGGCTAATTAAAGAAAGGATTACAGGTAAACCGGTGGAATAATTAAAAGAAAGATTGTGGTCTTAATAACTAGAATATTCAAATAGATGAGGCTAATTAAAGGAAGAACTTGAGGTAAAAAGGTAGGGTAATTAAAAGGAAGGATCTGTAGGCTTCAATGTGTTGGGGCTACTAAATTAGAAAAGGAAGGATTTGATTCCCGACTAAAACGGGTGAGGACGTCATGGTAATTAAAAGAAGAATTATACTTAAATGGAACCAGTGGGAGATTATGCCCGGCAAAGAAACTATGAACACGGCTAAACTGCATCGTATTTTTTTATGTTCATTTTGTAGAAGGATGCTGCGTTGCAGCATGTTCTTCATAGTGAATCCGGTGTTGTGGGACATTATGCTTGCACGAAACATCAATTTTTCCCGTTGCAACACACGGGCATATGTGCTAGTGGTACATATAGAGAGATATATTTGTTAGACTAACTATGCATGCAGATTTTTGCATATGCTATTATATTTTAAGATCCTATTTAGATAGATACATTTTTTGTATTTGGTTCAACTATAGTCTGAGACTGGTTTGATCAACCCGCAACCTGGTGTCCCGTTTGAGTGGGGCAACAATGACGTATTAGCCAATGGAGTAATGAGTAATTTTATCATAATTGATCGGTTCAGTTTTGTCAGTTTGATTAAATTATTGGGCATATCGTTCATCTCATTTCGAAGCATGTACATGTGGATATAGTACAATTCTATTATGCAAATCAACTGCACTTCGGTTGAGTCGTACATATGATTTTCTGTTTCACCATTTGATCACACTCTCCTTAAATACCGGGCAAGTCGTGTGAGTTGTCAAAAGAAGGTGTTACCAATTCCCAGGTAATCATGATGCTATTTAAGATGTTTAATTAAACATCATCCTGTGCTGCGAATTTATTCCATGTTTGTTTTATTCTGCCGCGGATCAAAATGACGGAGTAAACATCTCTTCTCTCACTTTCAGAGCACAGTTGGTCCTCAATTTGAAAACCGACAAAGGTGACTTCTTCCTTATTCACGCCTTGATGCACCTTTTTTCGTGTTCAATCTCACCTGAGAGCAGTGCATCGATACAACAGAGTTCTTATTCTTGCCCTTTAGGAGCAGGCTACCGTTAACAAAAAGTGAGGTGAATTACGGTGGTAATCCGAGCAAGGACACGATGGATAATAATATATACAACATCCTGAGAGGTTGAAAGGAGCGGCTGGCGTCCGAGCTGCAAAAGGGCTCCAAGACATGAGCATCGAGTTTTGCAACACAGGAAAGCGGCCATAGAAAAGGAAGATGAGTGGCAACATGAAGATGAGTGCCATGTTAAAATAGAGTATGTGAAGGTCAGGAGGGGGATCGTCAATGCTAATTTGTTTACAGATCTATGATTTTTCCTCCCGTTGCAACGCACGGGCATGTTTGCTAGTAACTACAAAATGAAATAGTTGCATTGTTCAAGATCATTATTAATACATCAGCAAAGAATTATGTTGACGTACCTTTCTGAGCACATGTATCTAGAAGACGTGGAAGCAATATCTGAGGATCTCTTACTGACATGCAATTGAACAGGAGAATCTGAAAGCATCCCACAAGAGAATGTGTGTGTGTGTGAGAGAGAGAGACCATTTAAACATTGCTTTAATCCGAGAGGCTGCCACTGCAAGGCATAGCATACCTTCTTAGAATTGATACCACTACGAGGCTGCTCCAAAGGACCTGGTTGTGCTGCATCCTTTTTCGTAACATGGGAAAACCACTTTGCGCATATTTCCATACTTTCTGGGCTATGTGCCCCGTCCAAATAGAAAACTAAGGGACAACTGGTGTCCTTACATTCTGAGCTCACTTGTAGATCTGGGACAATCTGTGCTCGGCCTTGCAAACAAGCAATTGATAGCCCTTTGATGAACTGATCTGGTAAGGTGCCCTGCACTCCATGCTAACATGATTAACTGATCCTAACACATCCTTTTGCGGAAAATAAATAAATGCCAGTTTGGAGTACTTACATGATCTTTGACATGTATTCTGTCCAAATGTCCTTGCCTCTCAAGCCAGGTATTAGCCAATGCAACTGCAAGGCCTGCATTCATGTACTGGTGCTCACCATGCAGCCCAAGAGGTTGATCTTCTAATTGCCGTGGGTCCAAAGGTGGAACTATTCGGATAGAAACCTTTAATGAATTTAAGTTTCATAAATTAACTGGACCAAACTATAGTCATGCTCATTGCAATCAGAATGTGGCAGGCAGAGAGGCGACCAAAAGAATGTGTAGCACGGAATATAACATACACCCAATTCAGAAGCTCTCTGCTTCAGTACAGACATTGCCACCTCTGGTTGTGGAACTGTATAGGCTGGAACTCCCTTCTGTGTTTTGATAAAAAAAAAGTCATGCAGGTACAAAACAACAGTCAAATTTAGTTACAGAAGTTGTCAGCTGAAGGAGATAGGAGCAAAGCAAACATGTTACATTCTCCTAAAAAATATGTTAAGGAAAAAAAATAGGTCGAGAGAAACCTTCAATATTCCAGCCTTCTCCCCAGCAATTTCTACAAGTGAATTTCCTGCTCAAGCATTGGCAACATGAATGAAACCAGTTTACTACGGATGCAAAGGATTTATTTTTTCATTCAGTTTCATGACTAACCAAGAATTTCCATGTGATCGTATCCGAGGGAAGATATCCCACAAACTACAGGTGCTTTTACCTGCAAAAGTTTCAATTTTCACAGCAGTTATGCTCTCCAGTCTTTTAAGTCAAGATGTTGACGGTGATCTCAACGGGCTAAAATAGGAAGAAAGATAAGCTTAGTATGCATTCCAAACAGATTCTAGATATCTTACAGGTGAACTTAGGTTAAACGAACTACATGACTGTCATTCTGCTATAGTTTGCACTGTGATCTCCGACCAGCCTTTTTGCAGCTCAAGTACATATGCAAGTTTAGTATTAAAATCAGAACCAAAGTGAAGTATCAAAAGGACAACATGTGCTGGTGTATGAGCTTTCTTTTTGGTTGGCGATCATGTCATACAGACACTTCATATTAATGTGGATTATTTAACTACAAAATGATCATAGAAATGTCACAAACCACATTTGTTGCATCATATTTCCCTCCCAAACCGACCTCCAGCACAGCTACATCCACCTGCTTAAACACACAACACAAAAAATGAGTACATTCTAGGAAACCATCATAAATGCAGTTCTGAAAATAGAGAAGTATACCACAGGCTCATCTACCTAGAAAATCATGATGCCTTTGAATAAACCTACCTGATAACTGACCCTTTCACAGTTCAAATTACCAGTCATATGACACCCGTCAGTAACATAGGCTACAGACAGTTCGAGTGAAGATGAAAATTATAATGGAGGTGGGTACTGGCAGCCTTTTTACAGAAAATAAAGCCATTTTCTTTCATAAGCGTACAAATAATCTGCATAAGCGTACAAATAATCTGATACACAATGAGCCAATGTCCACAATATCTAGCCTTTAGATGGGAAAGTCTTCAAAATTCACATATAAGAAAAGGCTCAAACATGTATTTATCTAGATTCATGACAAGAGTGAAAGCTTGTCGAACAATAAGTATTCGAAAAGTATTAACCTGCTCATCTGAAAAAATCTTGAATGCTAGCAGCGCAAGGAACCTAAAGTAGGCTGGCATTGGAATATCATCACCAGTTTTGACCTGAAACGTAAACAAAATTCACCACATTAATGGGTGTTTTAAGGAAAGTATCAAAGTTCACGAAAAGAAATAATGCAGATTCTACTAGTATTTATTTCATATAGTCCCACTTCAACATGATACAGCCGCAATGGCATCATATGAAACAAAACAGGTGATATTTACCTTCAATTTGTTCCAGCACCACCAGAAATACCTAATGAACTTTTCTTCTGAAATGTCCAGCCTGTAACCTCACCAGAAAAAAAGGGTAATAGGTAAGTACAATGATGCATAGTGATAGGACGAATTAAATAAGTCACTCAACAATAGTAATTCCCTCAAGTCTAATTATAATGAGAAGCAACTAAAGACTTCATTTTAAAAAATGTAGCATCACAGCAAAGAGAAAAGTACCCATCAAGCCGAAACCGCTCACGGACATCGATCAAGTGTGGAGAGGTGAAAAGTCCAGTGCGGAAACCACATGATCGAAGAATTGACTCGGCAAATGTGCATGTTGAACCCTGACGGATATAAAAAGCCCAGAGAAGTTAACAGCCGCTCTGCTGCAAAATTTTCTTTGCAAGAATATTACAAAGGATAGACTCAGTAAGTGCGCACAAAAACAATGAGAAAGTGCTATAGTCTGTTTACATTGTTAGATATCACTAGGTCATAGTCCATTATCACAAACAACTAGAAACACGACACAGACTACAAAATTACAAACACTTCATTAAAATAAGCAAGGCCTCAGGTAAAGGCTACTTCAGCAATTATGTTAGTTTCTAAAGTAAACTGCTTGATGCCAACTTGTATTACTCCGTGTTTCAAGCCAGATGAGACACGCATAAAAAACAAAGGCAATCCAATGTTTTATTTTCCTTTTCTTTTTTGAAAAAAAAGTAGGGGCGCTGTCATTCATTCAGAGGAACAAAGTTCTAAAAGTATAGGGGGGAGGGGGGCTCGGTCGCCTCGGCAAAACAAAGAAGCAGGCTGTCTACCCGTTGGCTTAAACACTGCAAGACACACAATAATGCAAGATATCCTCTTGAGTGAGGAAAGAAATCCCCTCGGCATCTAAGAAGTCATTTCATTTCTAAAAATGTGTCTGTTCTGCTCCTTGCAGACATTCGACCAAACATATAACAGTGCGGCACCTGCGTAGAGTCTTGGATGAAGGCCCGAGGTTGTGCCCCCACCAGCGTCCAGGGAAGATTGAGACAGAGGCAGAGGGGCAATGTGGTCATCTTGCCAATCCAACGTCTCACGAGAAAATAGAGTTGAAATGCAAACGATGTAGATAACACTAGTTCATACAGTTACAACTATTGCTGTGCTTGGTTACCAATAAACTAAAACCGCAAGCCTAAACCCATCCAGAATTCCAGAACAGTTCAAATCTTAACCCAGCAACGCCATCCCTAACGCTGCATCCAGCTGTACTCACCTTCCCTTTGGTCCCGGCGACGTGAACCACCTTCAGCCGCGCGATGGGCTCCTCCAGCTCCAGTATCTGCAAACCAAACCAAACCAAACCAAACCAAACCGCAATCAGAAACAACAGAACAAGCCACAGATGAATCGAACATACCGCCGTCGCAGCAACACCACCTGCAGGTACTTGGCCATGAGCTCCCACTGGTTGCCGCGGTTGCCGGTGTCCGCGCGCACCTTCTGCTTGATCAGCGACGCCAGGCACCCCAGCACCTCCTCGTACTCCGCCGACCCCGTCGCCGCACCTGCGCTCACCCCCCACGCACCGCCGCATCATTCGCTGTCCCCAAATGGAGCAGAGAGGAAGTTTCTGTTTCGGTCCGGTTCGCGAGCTTACCTGCCTGTGCGGCGCCGGCCATGGCGCGGGGGAGGATGAAGGATGGGCGGAGGGGGCGGGCAGGGCTAGGGGCGAGCGGGTGGGGAGGCGGAGAGTGGAGCGAGAGTAGGCGGCGGAGGTGGGCGAGGCGAGGTGCCGGCATGGCGAGGGAGGAGGAGGCGGGTACTGGTAGTTTGGTGGTGGTCGGAGTGGCGGAGCGCTTCGGTGGTGCGGGTCGTGGGCTCGCGCCGCCGCTCGCGCGCATCGCTCACCCACCAATCGTGTGATGTGGAGCGCTCAGCTTCCTTTATCGCCGTTGTGTTGGGTTTTGGGTTTTTTCGGGAACGCTGTGTTGGGCTCTAGCGCTGTGCGGGAGAAACAGCAGGCCTCATTTCTTTATAGTTTTGGGCTTAACAGGTTACTACGAGGTAGCGTAGCCCATTATTTGAAGCTTTTTCCCGCAATCCTGGCCCATGACATGCACCGATTGTGAAGGAAATTACGGGAGCTACTATGCGTTCGGAAGCGCCTATAGGGCGCAGCACGCGCTGCGAAGGAAGCGGGCGCGCACCCCCCGCTCCCCTTCTGGGCCGGCCCATGTGTGGCCGGGACTCCACCTGTTTTTTTGCGGATGTTTCCTTTTTCTTTTTTTTCTTTTCTTTTTTTCTTTTTTCAATAATTCGGGATATCAAAAGGTCCTAAATTTCAGAAAATTTCTAATTTTTAATAAAACAATCATGATTTCCAAAAATATGCTCGGTAATTTAAAAATTGTTCATGAATTTGGCAAAAGATCTTCACAAATTTAAAAAATGTTCATGAATTTAAAACAATGTTCATGATTTCAAAAAAATGTTCCTGAAATTGAAAAATGTTCACAAAATAAGTAAATCATGATTACAGAAAAGTGCTCTGAAATTCAAAAACTGTTCACGAATTTGTAAAAAAATATTCACAACCTTAAAAAATGTTCATAATTTAAAAAATTCAAACAAATGTTCGCTAATTCAAAAAAAGTTCACGAATTTGGGAAAAATGTTCACGATTCAAAAAAAGTTCACGAATTTGGAAAAAAATTCACGATTCATAAAAGTGTTCGCTAATTCTAAAAGTGTTCACGAATTTGCAAAAAATGTTCATGATTTTGAAAAAAGTAGTCTTTAATTTTAAAATTTTCATTATTTCAAAAAAAATGTTCATGATTTGAAAAACATGTTCATGACTTAAGAGAATGGTCACAAATTTCTTAAAAAATTGTTGATGATTTCAAAAAGAATGTTCGTGTGTTTTTTAAAAATGTTCATGATTTAAGAGTAACGATTTAGTAAAAATAAAACCACGATTTTGGAAAAAATGTTCATCATTCAAAAAAATACGATTTAGAAACAAATCGCAAATTAATAGATTTTCAGAAATTGAAAAACAAGAATAAAAATGAAAACATAAAAGTAAAGAAAAAATGAAAAGAAAACAGAAAAGGGAAAAGAAAAACCAAAAGAAAAACATAAAACCCGGTTCAGGGAAGGTTCTAGAACCTTCCCAAAACCAGTTGGGGTTTAACCCCGAAATGGGCCAGCCCATAGAAACAGCAGCGGGCGAGGGGGGGTACGCGCCACGGCTCTCGCGGGCGCGGTACGCGCCGTATAGGATCCCCGTATGCATTCAGCTGATTTCTCCAAATGTGAATTTATTTTCGAGGGTCGATCTTTGAACTAGGAGGTTCATAATTTAGCGAAATTTTGTAGTTCTCTGGAAACTGGCCGCCATGTGTGGCTTGGGGATCCCCATGATCCTCTTATTATTCCTGTAAACCTTGTTATCATTCAATAAAGTGTGGTTTATGGGCTCAATTTTTTTTCTAAATATCACATTTTTGGGGGCCAAAAAACACCTTTTTCCTATTTTTCTGAGAAAAAACACACATGTTTTCGAGTTGAGGTTGTTACACACTATATATATGAATAATAAATGTGTAAAGGAAAATGAGCTTGATGGGTTGTCCTATGTATGCCCCTGACTCTGACAATGTCTTGCTCCGTCCTTGAACATGTCACCAAAGTTCATAGTTGAAAATGTCTTCCTATCATCGTCCATTTTTTTCTCCTTTGGGCATTGGCTATATCCCGCGAGCCTTCTTCAGCATTGGCAGGATGAGCTGCCTTTCGTTGTCGCCCGAGAATGCATGTGTCACCATTTCTTGGGTTTTTTTCTTTGACAAATCTAACCCTATGTTCAGTGCCATGCTTGAGGGATGATAGCCCATGGGGTTTAGTGATGTGGTTGTAACGCTTGTGTTAATGAAGTAGCGCTGATATTTGTAATCTCCACATTAGGATGGTTGGCACCGATTAAAGTTGGAAGGACACTTCCTACAACTATTATTACATTTGAATGAGAGCATGAGTTCATTTTTTTCATCTTCTTCCATGAAAACATAGTGAAAATAGCCTATACAATACAAGGCTCCTTCCTCGCAAAAAATATAATACAAGGCTCTGATAGTTTTCTGTGGACTTGCATTCAAGCCCACACAATGAGAAGGCGTGTGTGAAGCATCCATGAATAGCAAATTGATAGCGTTATTTGTGATACTGGTTGAATGCTCATGGGTTGCAATGGGAAAAATTATAGATCCAAATGTATGCCATTTTATGCATGTGATTTCAATTAATACAGAGGTCGATTCTCTCCCGCTTCTTTCATCATTGGATATCGTCATGTCTCCTTAACCACCATCACCTTGCAAGAAAACATAGTAAGATATTTCGCTTGAGCCCTACTACCACTTCACTTCCATTCTATTCACCCCATTATTCTAGCATTGTCACCGCTTCAAAAGTCTAGTCCATTGTATCTCTAATTTACAAATGAAATGCTTCTAACCTATCGTGAGAGATAATGGCATGTTAATTTTCTTATTTACAAGATGCATGTAGTGCAATGACATGTTTGTGTCTCCTTATTCTTTGATGAAAACAAATAAAACGGTTTCGTGACCACGAGAAATGTAAAGAAAAGTAATATGGTGTATATCTGAGAAAAATCAAACTAAAACAAAGGCCTGACTACAAAATGGACATTTCCTTATACTTCTCCATTTTCATGCTAAGCACATTGTCCAACGGTGTTTCGTGATTTACAAATTTTGAAGAAAATATGCCCTAGAGGCAATAATAAAGTTGTTATTTATATTTCCTTATATCATGATAAATGTTTATTATTCATGCTAGAATTGTATTAACCGGGAACTTGATACATGTGTGAATACATAGACAAAACAAAGTGTCCCTAGTATGCCTCTACTAGACTAGCTCGTTAATCAAAGATGGTTAAGTTTCCTGACCATAGACATGTGTTGTCATTTGATGAACGAGATCACATCATTAGGAGAATAATGTGATGGACAAGACCCATCCGTTAGCTTAGCATAATGATCGTTAAGTTTTATTGCTATTGCTTTCTTCATGACTTATACATATTCCTTTGACTATGAGATTATGCAACTCCCGAATACCGGAGGAACACCTTGTGTGCTATCAAACGTCACAACGTAACTGGGTGATTATAAAGATGCTCTACAGGTGTCTCCGAAAGTGTTTGTTGGGTTGGCATAGATCAAGATTAGGATTTGTCACTCCGAGTATCGGAGAGGTATCTCTGGGCCCTCTCGGTAATGCACATCACTATCAGCCTTGCAAGCAATGTGACTAATGAGTTAGTTGCGGGACGGTGTATTACGGAACGAGTAAAGAGACTTGCCGGTAACGAGATTGAACTAGGTATGAAGATACCGACGATTGAATCTCGGGCAAGTAACATATCGTTGACAAAGGGAATAACATATGTTGTTATTGCAGTTTGACCGATAAAGATCTTCGTAGAATATGTAGGAACCAATATGAGCATCCAGGTTCCGCTATTGGTTATTGATCGGAGATATGTCTCGGTCATGTCTACATAGTTCTCGAACCCGTAGGGTCTGCACGCTTAACGTTCGATGACGATTTGTATTATGAGTTATGTGTTTTGGTGACCGAAGATTGTTCGGAGTCCCGGATGAGATCACGGACATGACGAGGAGTCTCGAAATGGTCGAGAGGTAAATATTGATATATTGGATGATAGTATTCAGACACCGGAATGGTTTCGGGACGTTTCAGATATTTATCGGAGTACCGAGGGGTTACCGGAACCCCCCGGGGAAGTAATGGGCCTTCATGGGCCATAGGGGAGAAGGAGAGGGGAGCCCGCAGGGTGCCCCCCCCCCCCCCGCCCAAGGGAGTCCGAATTGGACAAGGGAGAGGGGGTGCGGCCCCCTTTCCTCTTTCCCTCTCCCTCTCCCTCTCCTTCCCTTTTCCCCTCCGATAGAAAGGAAAGGGGGGGGCGACTAGGATTGGGAGTCCTAGTCGGTTTCCCCCCTATGGCGCGCCCCTAGTGGTCGGCCTCCTCCTCTCCCTCCTTTATATACGTGGGCAGGGCACCCCTTGGAGACACAATAATTGTTCCAAGCCGTGTGCGGCGTCTCTCTCCATAGTTTACTCCTCCGGTCATAGTGTCGTAGTGCTTAGGAGAAGCCCTGCGCAGACCACATCACCATCACCATCACCACGCCATCGTGCTAACGAAACTCTCCCTCGACCCTCTGCTGGATCAAGAGTTCGAGGGACGTCATCGAGCTGAACGTGTGCTGAACTCGGAGGTGTCGTACGTTCGGTACTAGATCGGTTGGATCGTGAAGACGTTCGACTACATCAACCGTGTTAACCTAACGCTTCTGCTTTCGGTCCCTCTCGTTGCTATGCATATCCTAGATAGATCTTGCGTAATCATAGGAATTTTTTTGAAATTGCATGCTACGTTCCCCAACAGTGGCATCCGAGCCAGGTCTATGTGTAGATGATATGCACGTGTAGAACACAAAGAGTTGTGGGCGATAATAGTCATACTGCTTACCACCAATGTCTTATTTTGATTCGGCAGTATTGTTGGATGAAGTGGCTCAGACCAACCTTACATGACCACGTTCATGAGACCGGTTCCACCGACAGACATGCAACTTGTTTGCATAAAGGTGGCTGACGGGTGTCTGTTTCTCCAACTTTAGTTGAATCAAATTTGACTACGGTCGGTCCTTGTTAAAGGTTAAAACAGCACACTTGACAAAAAATCTTTGTGGTTTTGATGCGTAGGTAAGAACGGTTCTTGCTAGAAGCCCGTAGCAGCCACGTAAGACTTGCAATAACAAAGTAGAGGACGTCTAACTTGTTTTTGCAGGGCATGTTGTGATGTGATATGGTCAAGACATGATGAGATATACGTTGTTGTATGAGATGATCATGTTTTGTAAAAGGTATCGGCAACTGGCAGGAGCCTTATGGTTGTCGCTTTATTGTATGAAATGCAATCGCCATGTAATTGCTTTACTTTATCACTATGCGGTAGCGATAGTTGTAGAAGCAATAGTTGGCGAGACGACTACGGCGCTACGATGAAGATCAAGGTGTCAAGCCGGTGACGATGGAGATCATGAAGGTGCTTTGGAGATGGAGATCAAAGGCACAAGATGATGATGGCCATATCATGTCACATATTTTGATTGCATGTGATGTTTATCTTTTATGCATCTTATTTTTCTTAGTATGGCGGTAGCATTATAAGATGATCCCTCACTAAATTTCAAGGTATAAGTGTTCTCCCTGAGTATGCACCGTTGCTACAGTTCGTCGTGCCGAGACACCACGTGATGATCGGGTGTGATAAGCTCTACGTTCACATACAACGGGTGTAAGACAGTTTTGCACGTACATAATACTCGGGTTAAACTTGACGAGCCTAGCATATGCAGATATGGCCTCGGAACACTGAGACCGAAAGGTCGAGCGTGAATCATATAGTAGATATGATCAACATAGAGATGTTCACCATTGAAAACTACTCCATCTCACGTGATGATCGGACATGGTTTAGTTGATATGGATCACATGATCATTTAGATGACTAGAGGATGTCTATCTAAGTGGGAGTTCTTAAGTAATATGATTAATTGAACTTTAATTTGTCATGAACTTAGTCTTGATATATTTTTTTGCATATCTATGTTGTTGTAGATCAATGGACCGTGCCACCGTTCCCTTGAATTTTAATGTGTTCCTAGAGAAGGCTAAGTTGAAAGATGATGGTAGCAACTACACAGACTGTGTCTGTAACTTGAGGATTATCCTCATTGCTGCACAGAAGAATTACGTCCTTGAAGCACCGCTAGGTGCAAGGCCTGCTGCAGGAGCAACTCTGGACGTTATGAATGTCTGGCAAGCTAAAGCTGATGACTACTCAATAGTTCAGTGTCCCATGCTTTATGGCTTAGAATCGGGACTTCAAAGACATTTTGGACGTCATGGAGCATATGAGATGTTCCAGGAGTTGAAGTTAATATTTCAAGCAAATGCCCGAGTAGAGAGATATGATGTCTCCAACAAGTTCTATAGCTGGAAGATGGAGGAGAACAGTTCTGTCAATGAACACATACTCAGAATGTCTGGGTACCATAACCACTTGACTCAGCTGGGAGTTAATCTTCCTGATGATAGTGTCATTGACAGAGTTCTTCAATCACTGCCACAAAGCTATAAAGGCTTCGTGATGAACTATAATATGCAAGGGATGAACAAGACGATTCCCGAGCTCTTCGCAATGCTAGAGGCTGCGGAGTTAGAAATCAAGAAGGAGCATCAAGTGTTGATGGTTAACAAGACCACTAGTTTCAAGAAAAAGGGCAAAGGGAAGAAGGGGAACTTCAAGAAGAATAACAAGCAAGTTGTTGCTCCCGGGAAGAAGCCCAAGTCTGGACCTAAGCCTGAAACTGAGTGCTTCTACTACAAAGGGACTGGTCACTGGAAGCGGAACTGCCCCAAGTATTTGGCGGATAAGAAGGATGGCAAAGTGGAAGGTATATTTGATATGCATGTTATTGATGTGTACCTTACTAATGCTCGTAGTAGCGCCTGGGTATTTGATACTGATTCTGTTGCTCATATTTGCAACTCGAAACAGGGGCTATGGATTAAACAAAGATTGGCTAAGGACGAGGTGACGATGCGCGTCGAAAATGGTTCCAAGGTCGATGTGATCGCCGTCGGCACGCTACCTCTACATCTACCTTCGGGATTAGTTTTAGACCTGAATAATTGTTATTTGGTGCCAGCGTTGAGCGTGAACATTATGTCTGGATCTTGTTTGATGCAAGACGGTTATTCATTTAAATCAGAGAATAATTGTTGTTCTATTTATATGAGTAATATCTTTTATGGTCATGCACCCTTGATGAGTGGTCTATTTTTGTTGAATCTCGATCGTAGTGATACACATATTCATAATATTAAAGCCAAAAGATGCAAAGTTAATAATGATAGTGCAACTTATTTGTGGCACTGCCGTTTAGGTCATATTGGTGTAAAACGCATGAAGAAACTCCATACAGATGGGCTTTTGGAATCACTTGATGCTTGCGAACCATGCCTCATGGGCAAGATGGCTAAGACTCCGTTCTCCGGAACAATGAAGCGAGCCACTGACTTATTGCAAATAATAATACTGATGTATGCGGTCCGATGAGTGTTGAGGCTCGCGGCGGGTATCGTTATTTTCTGACCTTCACAGATGATTTGAGCAGATATGGGTATATCTACTTAATGAAACATAACTCTGAAACATTTGAAAAGTTCAAAGAATTTCAGAGTGAAGTGGAAAATCATTGTAACAAGAAAATAAAGTTTCTACGATCTGATCGCGGAGGCGAATATTTGAGTTACGAGTTTGGTCTTCATTTGAACCAATGTGGAATAGTTTCGCAACTCACGCCACCTGGAACGCCACAGCGTAATGGTGTGTCCGAATGTCATAACCGTACTTTATTAGATATGGTGCGATCTATGATGTCTCTTACCGATTTATCACTATCTTTTTGGGGTTATGCTTTAGAGACGGCTGCATTCACGTTAAATAGGGCACCATCTAAATTCGTTCAGACGACACCATATGAACTGTGGTTTGGCAAGAAACCTAAGCTATCGTTTCTTAAAGTTTGGGGTTGCGATGCTTATGTGAAAAAGCTTCAACCTGATAAGCTCGAACCCAAATCGGAGAAATGTGTCTTCATAGGATACCCAAAAGAAACTGTTGGGGTACACCTTCTATCATAGATCCGAAGGCAAGATATTCGTTGCTAAAAATGGATCCTTTCTAGAGAAGGAGTTTCTCTCGAAAGAAGTGAGTGGGAGGAAAGTAGAACTTGATGAGGTAGTTGTACCTTCTCTAGAATTGGAAAATAGTTCATCACAGAAATCAGTTCCAGTAATGCCTACACCAATTAGTGAGGAAGTTAATGATGATGATCATGAAACTTCAGATCAAGTTACTACCGAACCTCATAGGTCAACCAGAGTACGGTCCGCACCAGAGTGGTACGGTAATCCTGTTCTAGAAGTCATGTTACTAGACCATGACGAACCTACGAACTATGAGGAAGCGATGATGAGCCCAGATTCCGCGAAATGGCTTGAAGCCATGAAATCTGGGATGGGATCCATGTATGAGAACAAAGTATGGACTTTGGTTGACTTGCCCGATGATCGGCAAGCCATAGAAAATAAATGGATCTTCAAGAAGAAGATTGACGCTGACGGTAATGTTACTGTCTACAAAGCTCGACTTGTTGCAGAAGGTTTCCGACAAGTTCAAGGAGTTGACTACGATGAGACCTTCTCACCCGTAGCGATGCTTAAGTCTGTCCGAATCATGTTAGCAATTGCCGCATTTTATGGTTATGAAAGTTGGCAAATGGATGTCAAAACTGCATTCCTTAATGGATTTCTTAAAGAAGAGTTGTATATGATGCAACCAGAAGGTTTTGTCGATCCTAAAGGTGCTAACAAAGTATGCAAGCTCCAGCGATCCATTTATGGACTGGTGCAAGCCTCTCGGAGTTGGAATATACGCTTTGATAGTGTGATCAAAGCATATGGTTTTGTACAGACTTTTGGAGAAGCCTGTATTTACAAGAAAGTGAGTGGGAGCTCTGTAGCATTTCTAATATTATATGTGGATGACATATTGTTGATTGGAAATGATATAAAATTTCTGGATAGCATAAAAGGATACTTGAATAAGAATTTTTCAATGAAAGACCTCGGTGAAGCTGCTTATATATTGGGCATCAAGATCTATAGAGATAGATCAAGATGCTTAATTGGACTTTCAAAAACCACATACCTTGACAAAGTTTTGAAGAAGTTCAAAATGGATCAGTCAAAGAAAGGGTTCTTGCCTGTATTACAAGGTATGAAGTTGAGTCTAACTCAATGCCCGACCACTACAGAAGATAGAGAGAAGATGGAAGTCATTCCCTATGCCTCAGCCATAGGTTCTATCATGTATGCAATGTTGTGTACCAGACCTGATGTGTGCCTTGCTATAAGTTTAGCAGGAAGGTACCCAAGTAATCCAGGAGTGGATCACTGGACAGTTGTCGGCGTTCTTGGAACGGGGGTGCCCAGACTTGCCCGCCTACGGCCCGTGGCGTGGCTCCATCAACGGCCCGGTACAGCCCAGCTTCAGCAGCGGCAAATCGAGACCCTCGCGAGGGGCCAAGCCTCGCGAGGCGGATGACACCAAGACCTCCTTGGGGGCAGTCTCACTAGGCTGGCTCCCGAGGAGCGGAGATATCTATGCAAGGGGCACCTCGCGAAGTTTGCGTGACGTGAGCCATGACGACCAAGGCCAGGCGGGCGCCAACGGACGCAGTGTACCAGTTTCCTATTTGGTGCTAAGGAGGCAAGCGCAGGCGCAGGGTCCCTAGGAATCAGGCAAAGGTTTCCATATCGGTGCAACAAGACCAAGACCAGCAGGACGACAGGATGGAGGTCATCGCAGAGCCCATAGCAGTGTCACCACCAGAGCCTTTGGCAGGCGAAGACTACTTTTGTCAGGATAGCTTGTACTAGTTGTCCCCCTTCAAACTTGGCCGTTGTGGGATCCCTTCCCGCCTAACATTTGGGAAGAGGACCAAGGCCACTATAAATAGGACCTAGCCACCACCGTAGCAGGGGAGATCATTCAGACCATCCTCACACTCACCAGCTCATCGAGCTCAAGAACACTTCACCTCCTGAGGTTGTTCATCCATTGTACTAGTTCATCCTCGGCCCCTCGAGGCAATCCACCCACAAACTGGAGTAAGGTATTACACCACAAGGTGGCCCGAACCAGTATAAACCCCTGTGTCTCTTGTTCTTCGGGTTCGTTGAGCTAGGTCGTGGGATCATTGAGCGTGCGAGTTGGGGAGAGAGTGTCCTTCGCGCGCACCCCAGAGTTCGAACCTCTCAAGGGTTTGCCAGTAGCCGTGATCCGACATTTGGTGCGCCAGGTAGGGGTGCGCTGAAACCTGTCTTCCGCCAATCGATGTATCACTGCTCCACCGCTTCCATGGCTGACGCTCGTCGAGCCCGTGCTGAGCGCCGAGCCACCCTTGCTGCTCACGTCGCCCAGACGGCGCCCGTCGGTGGACCTCCCCGTCGCTCTCCATCGCCCGCTGCCAACGCCGCCACCGGCCCGACTGGGAACGAGTAGCAAGCCTCGTCGCTGCACCCCTCTATGCGGCGGGACGGACGCACCGCCACCCTGTCACTGACTCCGGCCGGCTCGTCGTCCCACGCTCGTTGCGCACCCGCAGATGCACATGCTGCGCTGCTCATGGCGCGCGAGCTCCTGCGTTACCGCCCCGTCGATGACCTCTACGAAGACTGGCTGGACCGCATCACCAAGCTCGTCAGCGCCGCTGGGGGCTCTCCTGCACCGTCCCGCTCGCTGCCTCGTCCACCTCCTGCCGCGGGTGGCGTAGCCCATGGAGCAGCCCGCCACCTCCACATCAAGACGTCGCCCTCGCACCAAGACGCGCGGCCCCGCTGCACGACCCACCGCACAGGGCACCTGTGCGTGAAGAAGAAAGCTGTCGGGAGGTCCAGCACCCGCAAGGGGACGCTCCCGCACTCCCGGCACCACCACGTCAAGAGCGCGCGCCCCTGCGGTGGCGGCGCATGGGTACCAAGACCAGGTTCTACCTCCACGACGGGCTCAAGTGACCACGGTGGGCTGTCGCGCCTTCACCCCCGAGCTGCGTAGCGTTGTCTGGCCCGGCAAGTTCAAGCCCGACCTGCCTCCGCGCTACGACGACACCCCCGACCCTGCTGAGTTCTTGCAGCTCTATGAGCTGAGCATCGAGGCGGCCAATAGCGACGAGAAGGTCATGGTGAACTGGTTTCCCATGGCTCTCAAAGACGACGCACGCTCGTGGCTCGCTGAACTTGCCCGCGGGGTCGATATTCTCCTGGGGAGAGATGCGCGAGCGCTTCGTCGCCAACTTCCAAGGCACTCGCGACCGCCCGCCTGCCGCTGGTGACTTGCGGCGCATCAAGCAGCAGCCAGGGGAGACCCTGAAGAAGTACATCCAACGTTTCAACAACGTTCGCCTCAAGATCCCCAAGGTGACGGATGAGGCCATCATCTCAGCTCCGACGGCGTCCGTGATCTCAAGATGAAGGAGGAGCTCGCCATACACGAGGACCCGTGCACGGCTCTGGAGATGTTCAACATGGCGACCAAGTGCGCGAGAGCTGAGGAGGGACACCTCTCCCTCCTCGAGCTTTCAGCTGCCGACCCAGAAGACAAGTAGGCCAAGACCAAGGACGTGAAGCGTAAGGGGGCTGCCGTTCTCGCGGTGGAACCAGAGATGAAGCGCGGCTACAACCACCCAGAGTCGTCCAAGGCCAACCGCCCGTTCTGCGCCTTCCACAACATGCACAACCACAACACCAACGACTGTCAGGAGCTCAGGGCCATCCGCGACGGGCGCTTCGGTCGACGCCCCGAGCGCAACGATAGACGCTACGGTCGCGGAGGAGGCAGAAGTGGTGGACGCTGGGATGACCGCGGCCCCCACCAGGAATGGCGCGACCGACCTCGTGAGCATCGCTGGCAGGATCAACCTCGCGAGGGTGCCTGGAGGGATCAACCTCGTGAGGATCACCCTCAGGGCAATTCTGGCCTCCCTCCGCTGCCGCCACCACCAAGGAGGAATGACGACCATCACCAGGACGAGGGGGCTGGGGGCTTCCAGGAGCCTCGCGCCATCGCCTGCATCTTGGGTGGCGCTCAGGCCCTAGCCTCCCAGCATATCTTCAAGCAGTTTGCTCACGAGGTGAACGCAGCCCTCCCTAGGCTCGAAGCCACGCACCCACTCAGGTGGTCCAAGTACACCATCACCTTCAGCTCGTCGGACCAGCTCAAGTGTGCGGCAACCGCCGGTGCCCTCCCGATGCTCTGCTCGCCCATCATTAGCAATGTCCTTGTCACCAAGACCCTCGTCGACGGCGGCGCAGGGCTCAATGTCCTCTCCGTCGAGATGTACGACCGCCTCCAAGTGCCATATGATCAGCTACAGCCAACCAATCCCTTCTCAGGAGTGACCGACGGCTCCACCACCCCGATAGGGCAAATCCACCTCCCTGTCACCTTCGGCAAGCGCAACAACTACCGCACTGAACTCATCGACTCCGACGTCTCCCACATTCGCCTTCCGTACAATGCCATCCTTGGGTATTCGGCCTTGGCCAAGTTCATGGCGGTGACCCATCATGGTTACAATGTCCTCAAGATGCCAGGGAGCTGCGGCGTCATCATGGTCGCTTGCGAGGAGAAGGATGCGGTGTGCTCTCTCGAGCGCGCCTACCAGGCTGCGGCTGCCGAAGACCCAGACAACGAAGGTGCCACCTACCCTCCTGAGGTCGTCCCCAAGAAGAAGAAGAAGCTGTGCGGCCAAGAGCCTCAGGAGAGCGGTGTCTCCAGCGACACCACCTCAGGACCTGCGCCCACGGATGGGGCGCCTCCCTCTCTCGCATAGGAAGGCGCACCCGACGCCCTCCTCAGGCTGGGCTCGGGGGCTCTCTTTTGGAGGGGCTCTGACTTAGCCAATGTCACGAGGGAGGCGCTCGGGCACCACGTGGAGGCATGCTTCACCACATGCTTCCCTGATGAGGCCACAAGGCATGGAGTGCCTGGTGCTCAGGAGTTCATCACCAAGGCGACCGAGGAGCTTCAAGAGGTGAGAACCATGCGCGGCGGCCACCGCCCACCACCTGGCACAACTCCTTGTCCTGGCGAGGACGATGAGCTGCGCATCTGCATCGACATCCCAGGGCTCAACAAGGCCGCATCCCAGGAGCATTTCTGGCCTTCGCATGTTGGTTGGTGCAAGGGTCCACCTCACAGCTATGTTCGCATGCCATTCGGCCTGCCGAACGCGGCTGTCACCTTCCAGCGCCACCTGCGGAGAGTCCTGGCGGCTCAGGAGGCCAGGCATCACGCAGTCCTGGTGGAGATGGCGACGGTTCTTCATGAGCCTCCCGGGCCCCCAAAGCCTCCCGAGTCTCTCGACCCAGGCGGCTCATGAGGAGCGACTTCTTCAACGCGCGTCTTCAGCTGTGTCAACACCCCTCCAACAACGGTGCCAGGTGACTCTTTCCGATTCATTCAGTTGGGGGCGCCCCTCGGGCAGCATTATCCCCAAGTTGCACGGGCATGTCCCTGCGAGGTGTATCCCTTTGCATCTTTAACTTACTCTGTTGGGGGCGCCCCTCGGGCTGCATCATCCCCAGGCCGCGTGGGTCCGTCCCTGCGGCATGTATCGTTCTTGCATTTATCCAAGCTAGCTTGCCTTCTCCCAGGAGTTACCTTATGATTATCGCCTGCTCGCATGTTTCCCTTCGCAGCCTCCCGCGTTGCTGACCAGCCTCCTGCTCATCCCGCAACGGGGGCTACACTTGCTGGCACGGCGCTTGTGCTCCGGTCCGTCCCTGCAATGTTGACAAACCTGGGAGATCGAGCTCTGGCTCGCGGCTCGCCCCGCGCACGTCACCTCACCAGATCCTCAGTGCCTTCGTCTTCTTGCGGAAAGATCAACGGCAGGACAATAAACGCAATTACAAGTTGTACTCTCCCCTCGAACTAACCTGCAAGAACCTATGGAGCTTGGCTACAGGTGGCCTCGCCGGTTGCCCTCCTTTCGCGTGATTCGCTTGCCCGTTAAAGGGGGGCTCCTGAGCATCGCGCCTCATGAGCTCTTACTGACTCTCCAGCCCTCACCCCCTGGCCTTGACCACGGCATACCAGCGGCAGCTGAGCTTGCTCGAGGGTCGGGACCCGAGGATGCAGAGCATTTAGATGAGCAAGGAAGGGGGAAGCCGACATGAGCCTCACCTAATAGCACTGCCGCAAAAGCGCAAATCGGACGATGTGCAAGGAACCGCCTCGGGCTCAATAAGATAAGTCACATATTCGCGTTAGCACGACGTCGCAATTGAAATTTTTGGTTCGGGCAGCCTTGCTCTAGCAGTGCCGCCTTCCTTTTCTGCCTTCGGGACGCTGCTTGCACGCCAAAAGAGGACCTCTTGAGCATCGCGCCTCAGGAGCTCTTACCGGACCCTGGGCCGCTCACCTCCTGGCCTTGACCATGGCATCGCCACCTGGCATACCAGCGACGGCTGAAGCCTGCCTAGGGAATCACTACAAAAAAAGACACATCCCTGACATTTTGGGCCAAACGAATTTTTTTCCTGTCATACTTATGGCACTTCTATGACGATAATTGTGACAAAACCTGGTATCATCATAGATGTGGTGGGGTCCTACTTCTATGACAAAAAATCATGATAGAGAATGTGCTTTTCGTCCTGGGCGGGCCTAAGACGCAGCTGCATGACATTCTTTGGGCCGTCCATGAAGGAAAAAAACGTGGTAGAAGCGAGGGCGAGGAAATTATCGGGGAGTTCCCTGTTACGGTGGGTGTTCGGGGGCCGAGTGATGCGCGTTTCTCTCGTACATACACGCGTGTGTGCGAGGCGTTGGGCTCTAACTGAACCCGAGCGAGGCATTGGGCTCTAACTGAACCCGAGCGATTGCACTACGTGTTACTGAACCCAAGCGATCGGTTGATCTCTTGCTGTTAACTGAACCCGAGTGATTCCTTCGCTACTGCTGCTAACTGAAGCCGATCGAACACTACTGCCTCACTCCCTGGATGAACAGTGAGCATTGTTGAGGGGGTTTGGATGAACAGTTCCCGGTGGGGGGTTGGATGAACAGGAACCCGTGGTAGTAGAGGCCGTTGCCGCTGGATGAACAGTACCCTGATCGATCGAGCCGGTGGATGAACAGGACCCCGTGGAGGGCTGGATGAACAGGACCCCGTGGAGGGCTGGTTGACAGTAGCCAGTGGAGGGCTGGTTGAACAGTAGCCGGTGGAGGGCTGGATGAACAATAGCCCGTGAGGGGTGGTTGAACATGACCCCGTGGAGAGGGCTGGTTGAACAGTAGCCGATGGAGGAGCGCACGGTGGAGGCTGGATGAACAGGAGCCCGTGGATGAACAGTCGCAGGTGGAGGCTGGAGGAGGTCGACGGTGGATGAACAGGATCCCGTGGAGGCTGGAGGAGGTCGACTGTGGAGATGAATAGTATCCCGTGGAGTCTCGTTTTGCGGTACGCCACACCCCTCCCGATGAACAGGACCCCCGTTTCGACCGTAGCGCTCCAACACAAGTCCGTTTCCTCTGTTTTGCGGTACGCCACACCCCTCCCGATCAACAGGACCCCGTTTCGACCGTAGGAGTTTCCTCCCTTTTGCGGTACGCCAGACCCCTTCCGATGAACATGATCCCGTTTCCACCGTGGCCGGTCGAACACAAGGCCGTTTCCTCCGTTCTGCGGTATGCCAGGCCTTGTTTCCATTGCCTGTTCCGTCCAAGCCGGTTGGCTCCCGATGAACAGCACACGTTCCTTTGCCTCCCGATGAACACGACGCATTCCGTTGCCTCCCCATGAACACGACGATGACGCAGTTTCTCCGTTCCGACCCAGCCACAGCCATGTACACGAGCCCTGGCCGTACGTATGCGCGAGTAGGCGTTCGAGACCCCGCCCGTATGTACGTACGTGGCCGTATTTACTTTCTTGCAACATGGCCGCTGTACGTACGTGTACATGCTACGTGCACGCCTCTACTACGACACGTGCGCGCCTCTACTACGACACGTGCCCTTCCTTACACGGCCACGGTTCATTGCTGCAGCTTGCAGACAGACCGATCGTATGTACGTACACGTTCGCGACCAGAATGACAACGCTACGTACGCTTCGACCAGGTGGGTCCCGACTGTCAGGCACTTCCTTGCGTGTGAAGATGTAGCTGGTGGGTCCCAGCAGTCAGGGGGGCGAATCATTTTTTTGCCCGTAATATGGACGCACTTCCTTGCGTGCGAAGATGTAGCTGGTGGGTCCCAGCAGTCAGGGGGGAACGTTTTTTCGCGAAATACGGTGGCCCGTCCGGTGGGTCCCTGCTGTCAGGTGGAGGAATCATTATTTTCCGTGAAATAATGAGGCACTTCCTTGCTGCGGCCGTGGACCCAGCTGTTAGCCTCTCCACGTACAGACTCTTCCGATGGAAGTCGTTCCTTGACCACGTTGACCACGCCGCGGCGAGAGCACCAGGGCAGTGGACGACGGCGAGGCCTACGAAGGGGACGACGCAGAGCCGGGGAAGACGCGGCAGTGGATGCCTACGCGGAGAGGAGTACGAGGGTTCACTGGTTCGGCTGCGGTGTGAGGCTGCCATCGCCGCAGGGCCTAGCCAGCGGTGGGAGTAGTAGGGGGCGGTGAGGCCTCAGCGGCATCACAGCCGGCCATGGGAAGCAGGATCACGCGACACGACTGGCGCTGGTTTGGGCGGCTGGAGCAACAAGACTAGAGGTTGAAGAAGCACTACCACCGTTGGATGGACATCGTACGGTCATTGGAGCTAGAATCATTCATATTGACTAAGTTGACAAAGCCCTCCGTCCCCGTCAACTTAGTAGGCCCACAAGTTAGCCTCCCACTATGGAGGGTCCCAGCTAGCAGGGGGTATTCATTTTTTTGTGCATAATAAGGAGGCACTTCCTTGCATGCGAAGATATAGCTGGTGGGTCCGACCTGTTAGCGGGGGGAACGTTTTTTTCGCGAAATGCAGAGGCCCTTCCGGTGGGTTCCAGCTGTCAGGTGGAGGAATCATTATTTTGCACGTAATAAGGAGGTATTTCCTTGCGTGCGGCCGTGGACCCAGCAGGTGGTCCCGGCGGCGCTGGAGGAAGAAGATGAGAGATTGAAGATGGATGCCGGTCGTTGGATGTAAATCCAACGGCTAATGATGTCAGAATCATTTGTTGACTAAGTTGGCAACTGTGGCACCCCGGCTCAGAGAAAACCGGAACGCCCCGTATTCCAGCCCAGAGATCGAGGTAAAGTCTTCTGGAATACGGCACTGCTTAGTATAGAACAAACCAGCTCTCTATTACAACACGAATATGAATACAAGGGTTCTGATATTACAATGAATAACATCGGCACGGCGACACTAGGCCAACCACGCTTGCTCTATACAAGCAGCATAGCAACTCGAAGCAGCGGAACAACTACTGGCAGCGGAACAACGAACAACGATGATGGACTCCAATCCGCAGGGACTCTGGCTGGAACGTTTATCCTAGCTCACGAACACAGGAACAACACCAAACAAGCAAGCAATCCAGGCACGACCTGCAAACTGGCATGACACGCTAGGTCAGTACATTGAATGTACTTGCAAGCTCACAATAACCAGAAGCATTCAAGACAAACAACAACATGGCAATTATAGGTTAAGAAGGAATTATCACGAGGTCATCAGGATAACATGGCATCAACAATATGAACATGATACAGCTAGAACAATATGAGCATGGCATGAGCATATAAATCTGATGATACTAGCATGCAAGATGATGACACTATATGCACTATTTATTCTGCTCGGGTTACTTCGTAACCATCACATGCATCACTTACCAACCTCGGACATCACACGATCATATCAGGATCAAATCAAGCTTGGTATAAACAATACCGTAGTAATCATTAAATGACCACAAGGAGCTTGATTTTTACCCACGATTCTCACACAACATCATGAATATACAACAACTCAGTATCCTCGATACCACGGTGATCATCCACGGATCACAAACGGAACCACTCTAGGTTCAATGGGCTACCTCGTAGCCAAACGGTGATCTTTCCGGCGATCACAACCATCTTATCTCATCATCGAACCGGGGTTGTTATTAAGCACATTATTATTAATATTGTTGACTCACAGTGTGACGGACACGAACTGGGCCCTTATCCGCGGGCGCGGCTATCGATAGATTTAATATACACTCTGCAGAGGTTAGTACACTGTACCCACACTACGGAACCCATGGCCTCGCACTCCCATTCGGGTGGACCAACGGCGTTCCGACAAAACCGTCCTACTGCCATGACACTCTCCCGGCCACTCCGACCAACTCCCCTTTGGGCTAAGTCCTGGGTGGCCCGTGCCTACCAAAGGCACCAACGGCCACCGTCGTGGCCAAAACATAAACGGTCCCAACAGGGACAACCCGGGTACAACAACAACAACGGGCACACAAGGTTATGTCTGCTTACCGAGCCAGGGTACCGCACGCCCATAACCTTCCCTCATTGGAGGCACCGGCGAGAGGCATGACAATAGACACAGTTAGGACCTTCCCATAAAGGTAAGCGTGGTTGCACTGGTCAGATCGATATTGTGGCACCATGACTCAGCCAATAGTTGTTCAAGTTCAATTTAATCCCGTTAAACTTGAATGCAAATATGATGAGCCATGATAAAATAACATGATGCAAATTACAATTCATGAACATGATATCAACATAATCATGAGGGTACCACATAACTATCCACCATATCAACAATGAATCATATCCATTGAGCATGGCATCCTGACTAGCATGAACATCACAAGTACATACTTCTCCGAAACATAGCATGACCACTAGCATAAACAATAAATATCATGCAAGAACATATCAACAATGCCATCATGCAAGAATTTAACCAACTGGATGCAATGGAACATGCATAACAACGGTACTCGGGACAGACGGCAGTCATGCACCGAAGACCATCACCAACATCAACATGTACTACTAGCAAGCATAAGCATATGAAAGGAATATATAGCAACTAGCAGGGCATGATAACCAGGTGCATAACAACATAGCAAGAAAGTAAGCACTAACCCAGAAGCATTACCGAAACAACGATAACCATATTTTAAACAAGTAATCATTTAATAAATATTCAAGTTGAAAACCATGGCTATTGCATGACTATCATGCAAGTGGGTATTGTGGCTTGCCTGGGGATGAAGGAACCATTGTGAAGATTGTGCGAGAAGCTCGCGGAAAGAATCGCCGGAAAATGTTCTCTCTCGAAGGGGGACTGATCAATGGCAAGGGCAAAAAGGACATTTTCATAGTGTCAAACCATCGTGAAAACGAAACCAATAGAACGGGCTCGACGAAACGAAGACGTGGGCTTTGGATTCACCTCATTTGGAGTTGTGGTCGAAAAGATATAGCCCGACGAAGTTCAGGGACCATTCTGTAAAAAGATTTCTACAAACAGGCCCCTGAGCTGAAAAACACAAAACGTATTCTCAGAAAATACGTCTTCAGAACGGAGAAAGCGCTTTTAAGGCCGAAGTGGAAACAGAATACGCCTTCTAGAGGTGAAAACGTACTCGGGAGGTTGACGCTTCCACTTGTCCACGTCATCAGAGGCGGGGCCGAGGCTTGGGTCGCTGACGTGCGGGTCCGACGGGCTGTGGGGCTCGTCACTTATCCAGCTAGGCAGACCAGGTCAACGCGCAGCGGCGGGACCGGCCGCCTGGGTCGCTGCCAGGTGCGGTCAGGGGGGCTGACCAGGTCGTCGTCCTCTTCCTCGCTCCCCCCGACCAGAAGCATAGGAAGCCAGGGGAGGGCGCGACATCGGCGGGGGCCTGGCCAGCTCCGGCCGTCTCAGGCCAGGGGGAGGCCACCGGAGGCCTAGGAAGATGCCCCGCTCCCGTTCAGACCACGCATGAAGGCCGGGAAGGAGCAGCGAGGCGACGGGGTTCGCGGCGTCCGAGGACAGAGACGGCGGCCAAGTCTTGGGGTCGCAGCCACAGTGGCTCCGGCGACGAAAAGAGGAACTGGGAGGGTCCGCCGGAGTTTGGTGGGGCTCATGGAGGTGGAAAGAAGGAGAGGGAGGGCATGGTTGGCCGGAATTTAGGCCGGAGGGGGCGGCGGCCATGGAGGCAGAGGGAGGCGAGGAGAGGTTCTCCGGCTCGGGTGAATGGTCGGGGAGGTAGCTAGGAGGGAGGGAAGAAGCTTGGTGAGGTCCAGAGGCCTCGGGGTGGGCTTATATAGCCGCGGGGCGAGGAGGCCGAGCTGTCGTCGCCGCGGACGCGTGGCCGGCGCCGCGGACGCGTGTGCGCGCGCATGAGCTCGGAGGCAGGCGACGAGAGGGAACGGGAGGGAGAGCTCACGGGGAAGAGACGGCCAAGGGAGCGCAGGGAGGAAGAAGACGGCGAGCTCCTAGCCAAAACCGTCACTGTTCGTCCGTGGGCGCGCGGCGGCTTGCGTCGGTGAGGAAGCGGACGGAGGGGGAGAGGGGTCCAGGAGAACGGCGACGGCGAGAGGAAGCTAGGGAACATGCCCGTGCTCGCTGAGACGCCGAGCAGAGGAGGGGCCCGAGCAAGAAGACGTTCCGGGCGCGGCCAGTGTGTGCCAAAGCGGTGGTCACCGCGTGCACTGGTGCACACAGAGCCACACTGTCGCCCAAATGGTGTCTGTGGTTTAGTACTTCATGGGTAGGTTGCGACTGAGGTGGTAGTTAGGTTAAAAGTGCTCTGGTTAAACGGTAAGCAACCTCTGAATTTTACTGCAATAAACTTGGCCGTGAAACAGTACTCAACCGAGGTGATATTAGAGCCAAATGAGTTGTCTGGGGTGTTTGGGTTAGGAAGAACTACAATACTGGGGAGTTTGGCAGGAAATGGACCAAGATTTAATGCACTTGCTTTGCAACTGCATAATCTGGTCCAGAAACTTGATCAGGAAGGTGCACTCACATGGAGTGTCAAATTGAGCTCAAATTGGGCAAGGCAAAGTCATTTGGTCCTATGAAGATGCTCAAAAAGTCTCATACCAATTGGACAAGCCAAACTGGTACTTGCTTCACAAACATCTTCTCTGGACAGAAACTTGCAAAAATTCTAGAGGAATAATGGCTTGATAAACCATGCCCAAAATGGGTGGAGGTAGGTTATATGGATAATATAAGGCCTAGAAAAATTGGCAGCCATAATGGAGTAAGATAAAATATACTTGCTTCACAAACTGAAATTTTGGACAGAATCAAAGAATTGAAGATGAGCTCACATGGAGGCATGACATGATCTCTACTTTGGTGGAGGGCTATGATATGATGATATGAGGGATCATGCAAAATTACAACTCATTTTGATATGCCTAGCTTGCATCTCCTTCACAAAGCTTCTTTCTGGATAGGAACTTTGGAAAATCATAATTAAATAATTACTAGGAAAATGAGGTTGCATTTTGGCATGTGGCAATGATATGGACAGGAAAAGGTGTCCAAGGAGTTTGAGGTAAATTGGGAAAAGTAAAATAGCACTTGCTTCACGATGTGCCATTTAGGGCAGAATAGGAAATGAATTATTTAAGCATGATGATAAACATGAAAAATGAAATATTTTCCCATATTTGAGAAAGATATGACCCAAAAAATTTATGAGAATTATTTGGGAATTTTAGGAGTGATAGAAATAAAGGTTGCTTCACAACCTAGGGCAAATTTGAGTTATTCCTTTAATGCAAAAGGAATATTCCCAATAAAAAGAATATTGGGATTTGGGCTAGGATAAAAATGACAGGGTCTAGGGAAGGGTTTGGGAATGACAAGCCACTCTGGAAACAAAGAAGAGAGCATCTTCTTCAGTTTCCAGACCACAAAGCCACGGAAAAAGAAAACTCAAGCAAAAACCTCAGAAAAACAAAAGAAAAAGAAAGGGCCAAAAATCAGGCTGTCACAACAATGACTTGCGTTGGCTTCGACCTCTTGGCCCACATTTCAGCCTCTAAAAATGTGGCACGTATTCAACACATTTTTTCAGAATTTACAGTCAATTTGATATTTTTTTTAGAATTACAGTTCATTTGCTGGGCTGGCTGAACAAATAATGTAGCGTCCATGCGGCCCATTTATTTTTCTCCTAAAAAATTACAGGCCATTTGCACTTTCTCGAAATACACGATTTTGTTGGGCTGATTCTAATTATAATGTTGGGTTGGGCGCAACAATGTGATCAAAAAATAAACAAGGGCAGAGCATTTTGTTATAAATATATTTAAATAATAATTGATTTATTATTACATTGGTCCTTAAATCTTACCAAGCTTTTTTACACAATCACCAGGATTTTCGTTGCCAAAAAAATCCAGTATTTTATTGTTAAGAAATTATTTTTATATGTTAATAAGATGTGTGATATTGTTTTCTTACATATGTAAGTATCTGTTAAATATATGATGACAATAACAATAATATATAATAACATATAAAATAATTTAAATATATATAATATAGTTAGAAGGGAACCAAAAGTTGGACCAGGCGTTCCTATTCTTATATAGAAAAATAGAACAGACCTCTGCGTTTTCTTCAAAAAAATACATAAATTGGGCTGCCGATGTTTCAGGAAAAATAAAACCTCGAATGGTAGGTCCATAGGCCGGTCGATACATGACGGCCCTCAAAAAAATACAAACCGACATGTCGTGGGTTGCGCATGTTAAAAAGGAAAGCCTAGACGGGGCAGCCCAAAACCCAGCGGATACCCCAGTGATAATAAATGATACTACCCGCCGGCTCCACAGCTTCGTTGTGAATTTATCTCCTACGTTGAAGCACCTAAAAAATGTAACTATGTTGACAAACCCGTGGGCCCCAACGTCAGTATAGCATTAGGAGGAAGTTTTTTTCAATGAGGCACTTGCTTGCGTATGGCCATAGACCTGGTGGGTCCCGACTATCCGCCTCTCCACGTACAGTCCTCTCCAGAGTCCTCTCGTTTGTTCAACATGTTCACAACGACAGACAGCGGCGCCGCGGCGAGCGCACTAAGGCGCAGGAGGTGATCGGACCACCCAAGGCAGTGCCTTATTTGTAACGAAAGTACTGAACTAGCCCAGTGGCCAAGTGACACTACCCGACAGCTGTTCCACCCGGGTTCGATTCCACTTGATGCTGGGAAAATATCTCCAAATTTTTTGCCTCTGCCATTATTGACATATGGGTCCCCATTGTCATCTACGCACACCACTCCCAACACTTGCCAAAACTTTGTCCCTCGTTTTCTCTGTTTTTCGCACACTCAACATTGTTTGGGCATTTTGAAAATAGCATATCTTTTTGACTGTGCATCATATGAAGATGTGCTATGCATGAATGTTGATCAGCATGATGTTAACTGGCTGGTAGTTCCATTTTCGACCATGAATAAAACTTCCAACATGATGTTAACCCTGTTTGAAAAGGCCGTGTTAATATAGATGCTCTGCCTCTGAAAGTTGCAGTTTCTTATCTGAAACTGAACTTGCAGTTTCTTCTCTGAGAATCACATTGTCTGCACTTTTATACTCCTATGAAACTACATTTTTTTTAAGTGCTAAAAAAGATCTCTAGAATTCATAAAATACTTCATATGCTCAATACTGCAAATCTAAAATTCAAAAGACATTCATATCTGAAAGTACTCGCAAAATACACAACACAAAACACAATTCACAACCTTCAAATACTGACAACCCTAAGCTCCTCCTGACAATTCACAACCTGCCCGACTATTGGGCTGGGGGGCAGTGCCCTCCTATTCCTCGGCGGTAGACAGCCGCCCCGTGAGACGATGTAAATGGCGAGGGAGAGGATGGCGGGGTCGTCGGGCCAACTGCTTTTCTCCTCTTGCAGCTGGATTCAGTCGATGAAGAGTCCACCGGCTCGCTCTGGCACGACACCCTCACAAACGGCACCCTGTAGATGCTCGATTCTTCAATCTCTGGTGGATGCTCCATCTGGGATCGATACTCCCACCACCGATCCCTCACGATCGGATTCGGTGAATCTGTTTGCTCCATGGCCTAGAGGAGCAGCTCTATGTACTCCCGTGTGACTCCCTTCGGGAGTATCGCCGCCTTTTTGCTCTGTTGCAGATATTTGGCCATGGATGTCGTCGTCGCCGCTAGTTGGTCCTTGTTGTCAAACCAAGACTGTATCTCCAACATCCTAGCTAGCTTCACAGGGTCGCCGTCTGTGATCCTCACGTATCGGTTGTACTCCTCCATCGATCTACTTCTCCACAACACCTTCACTTGCCGGCGGTGGTTTTTGAATGAAAGAGGAGAGGAGCAGCGCTGGTTTTGGATTAGAACAGGAGAGGAGCGACGCTGGTTTTGGATTGGAGCAGGAGAGGAGGGGCGATGGTTTTGAGATGGAAGAGGAGAGGAGCAGCGCTGGATTTAGATTGGAACAGGAGAGGAGCGGCGGTGGTTTAAGAGGAGAGGAGCGGCGCTGGTCTTGGAAGTATTTTTTTGTTTTGCGTATTTTGGGTCAAAGTTTGACCACGTACTGTATTTGACAAGCAAAATGTGAATGCATGTCACCAAAAATTGTATTGTTTGGTTCGTATCTGAATGTACTTTCAAATTATATTATTTTTGCAATGTATAACATATATTTTATTTGTGAAAATCATGGTCAATTATGACCCAGAATAAAAGGGAGACTAGTTAATGTGGGGTCGCTTTCTTAATTGGAGGGTATATTGATTTTGATTTTGATCCAGTCACAGCACGTCGGCCCTCTCGTCCAATCCTAAATCGCTGCCGCACACTCCTTCCCTCTTCTCCATTGGAAAATCACCTCCTCTCCTCTCCATCATCTCCATTCCAAAACCACTGTCTCGCCTCTCCCTCTTTTCCATTGCAAAACCACCTCCTCTCTTGTCGGACGAGGATCCCCTGACGTAGCCCATCATGCCATTGAGACACTGACACATGGGTCCCACCAAGCGTGGGGCCCACCTGTCAGCGACCGAAAGGCAGGGAAACCTCTCCTCTCCATCATCTCCATTCCAAAACCACCGTCTCGCCTCTCCCTCTTCTCCATTTCAAAACCACCCCCTCTCCCCTCCATCATCTCCATTCCAAAACCACCATCTCGCCTCTCCCTCTTCTCTATTGCAAGACCACCGTCTCTCCTCCCATCTTCCAAATCTAGCACCGGACCACTCAGAAGGACATCTATGGAGAGGATGCAGCAGCGAATCAGGCAGATCGCCGACGGCAACTAGGCAAGGTTAGCCAGGTTGAAGGAGATCCTTACTTGGTTTGACAATGAGTGGGAGATTTCGAGGACGGTGAGGGCCATGTGGCAATGTATGCGAAAGAGCGAGACGACGGCGATGAGGGCGGCGATGTACTCCTCGGCGGCAGTCATGCCGCAGTCCTTCGAGTTCATCGAGTATATCCTCTGGGCGATGGAGCAGACAAGATCGCCCGAGGCGAAAGTCAGGCGGAGGTGGTGGGCGTACAGGTCGAAGGTCGAGCACCCAGAGGATAACGAATCGATCGAGTACGGTGTGCCATTCGTGAGGGTGCAGAGCCAGCCAGAGCCACAGCAGTATTCGTTCTCCCACTGCAAGAGGAGGCCGGATGGCGCGACGTCGCTTCCCCGCTGTTCTCCATAGTTCCCTCGACGTTCGTCTCGTTTCAACGGCATCCATAGGGTTTAAGGTCTTCGCACTAACCTAATCTTCCATCTGCTCATGCTTACAATCAGTGTGATAGCTAGTAAAAATCATGCTTACAATCAGTCTCCAAGTACTACGCTAATCACCCTAAAATAGCTCTCGACCTTTGGGTCAAAGTTGTGACACTGTGTACAAATAAAGAAAAATAAATTGGTGCTTCTTTCAGAAAAGAGTACACCCCTAGAAAACTGCCAATATAAGCTACTAGTATTTTTTGAAGTCTAAGCTACTAGTATTTGGTTAGAGGATTTGCTGCCGAGAAAGATCCGTCCACAGTGAGCGCCACACATCCCACTGATGGTGGTGGATGCCAATGCTTAGATGGAGCAGGGTTGGTATCGGTAATTTTTACTTGGCAGCTCACACTCTGCATATATGCCGGTTCCATCCATACATTTGTGCAGTTCCACCAAAATGCAGCTGAATAACCCTGTTTGCACAGATAACGAAAAAGCATGATTACATTATAGTGGCACTAGTTGGTGAAACATACACTAATAAATAGAAGAAAATATTGCGATAATATCATAGTATGCCATACTGCAAGGGCGAGATGGGCCCTGCGACGCCTCATACTGGAAATCGACCCAAGTCTCCCCGATACACCTTCTGCCAGTGATGAACATCAGTGTACATCGGTAGTACAAGGAGGGGCCTTGAGACATTCCAATCTCTATTTTTGTGCAGATCAACTAAAATTAAGCACCCCAGTTTGCAGAAACGCTTAAACATTAACAATGGGACTAGTTGATGAAACATATACTAACAAAGAGAAGCACTTTCTTTATCTACATTGGAAATGAAATGATAGAAAGGACACTCGCTCTATTTTAACTGTATTATTACTTCATTTTATCAGTGTCACTAGGGTCAAGCAGGTGGCAAACGAGGTGTACCGTGCGTCGCAAGGATGGAGGCCGGGGGTGCTTAGACTGGGATGCTGAAGCTGACTCTTTCAGTCCCTATCTTCCCCTCTGATGTTTCTGTGGTAGCATTTGGGTTGTAATCCAAACATGGTCGAGCTGGTGCTGCGTCCCCCTACCTGCCTAGCTTATGTGGCGAACTTGTCTCCTGCTAGTACTTAGGCCATTCTAGCAGTAGTTGCATAACTACCCGTTTACACTGAGATGTTGTCGGATAATGGTTCTCTATGGTTGGATTTCTTTAATGAAATCGGAGGAAACCCCCTCTTTGGATATATAAAAAAATCAGTGCCACTAGCGGTGCCAAAACATTGCCTCAAGGTTGGCTGTGAAGCTCCTGGAATGTTCAACTATAATTTGGATATCATTTGTCCAGTTCAACTAAGATCAAGCGTGAAATGTATGTCTCTGTTTGCACAAAAAAGGTGGAAAGGAGGGTGACAAACAAGTGATGAAACATACATCAAATAAAAAGAAGCATGTTCCTTATCTGAATGGCAATCCTACAAGGACAGTAGCAATTTCTAAAGTCGCAGCATTGCTAGATATTAGTGTGGGCATTAGGATTAACTATGACAACCCTTAAATACGACATTACTTTAATGGTGCCATTGCTTCATTTTACCAGCAACATTGGTTTAACGTGTCCTTACTTTTAGCAGTGCGACTGCTACTACCAGTGGCATTACATAAGAGTGGCTCGGGGCAACAAACATCAGAACAGGATATCTGGGTTGGTCCCATTTTTGTTCGGTATAGCCACCTTATACTGTGTGAGGCTAGCAAATCTAGTGCTGGACTTACTCTATTGACTTGTCCCCTAGTCCCCACTTTCTTTCCTTTTTCAACCAATAGATCGGGTTTATATTGAGTTTGTACTGCGTTTCCCTTTATTTCCCTATTAGACCCAGAGACCAGTTGGATAGCCAGTCTCTGCTACTTTTCGCCCCCATTATTTCCTCTTTCGACCAAGTCCTAGATTCAGGTAACAAATCTTCCCCACCCCCCACCCCCACCCCCTTTCTTCCTTGTTTGAACCAAGTAGTACTAGATTCGAGTGCATGAACTAGTTTTACCTCTTAACAGTAAAAATTTAGGTGGCTTTCGAATAGCCGATCGATCCTATCTACGAGGGGGCCTGGGAAATAGTAAAAGATACAAATGCAGTGACGTCAGGAGCTCGGGAAGTAGAGCAAGGCCGGTTTCGAAGGAATTTATACTTGAGTGTCGCCGGGATGTCGCTAGGTGGGTGGCGGGAGGCCGGATCTGCCCACACTACGGCAGCAAGGAAGAAGGGGTCGGAGGCCATCCCTAGCCAGCGGTGCTTGGGAGAGAACGGCAAGGCACACTGACCGGGACGCGCCGGCAGTGGGTAAGAGCCATCGCCGAGGACGACCGCGTGAACGTTGCACCTTCTCACCTTCCTCGGCGGAGAGGATACGGCTGGATCTGTGACCATCGGTGAGCAAAGAGAGAGAGAGAGAGAGAGAGCGTGGCCACCGCTGTCGTGTTTAGATCTGGAGAGGACGAAACAGTGTGAAGAGAGCAACACTAGCAAGCAAGCGCGGAGGCTCCTCCCTATATAGTGGAGTACTACTAGTTTTCTCTCTTCTATTAACTCACCCAACTTGCGGGGCCGGGGAGTGTGCCTATGGTTGGTTCTCAATTGCGGTCCCACATGTGTGTGCAAACGCAATATGACTTGCGTTCCATTCGGAGAGCGGCATGCCAGACCGACCGACTGTTTGGGGTGTGACGCGAACGCGACGGGCGTGCTGTATACTATACTCCGTAAATGTGTACCGCCATTTTCTTGAGGCTTTGCTCCATGGCGCAATCCATGGATACAAAATTAGTATATTATACTATTTAAAAGTCGAGGGCGGGGCTTTTCCCGCGTGGTAGGCGGTGCAGTTCCGCCTAGTCCGTTCGACAGAGACGCGAGAAGATGAGGGAGTAGGCTGCTGCAAACGTAGGGCTGTGTGATTTGACAGCGAGTTACTGCTGGACAGGTGGGTCCCGGTGATTTGACTTGCCATTATCATTTTAACTGCGGCACTACGATCGGCGTGAGTCTCCCGATTCCTGACCACCTCCATACAGGTTCCTCTCCCGATGCTCCACCATGTAGAGGCTGGCTCTTGCTTGAGAGCCCACTCCTCCACTTTTTCCTTGCCTCTTTCCCCCACATATGCAAAAATGCCATGTAAAGCGGGCTTATAGCCCACTATTGTACTTGATCCTACGGGTACTAAGCCTGCCACATAGGCATAAAGTCTGATGTGGCAAGTTAATTAAGAAGAGAGAGACTAGTTTGGTGAACCCAGGAAGAAACGGTGCTAAGCGCGTGTACCTAGATGAAGCAAACTTAGCAACAAAAAACGAAGCACCTATTGATACGTCTCCATCATATCTACTTTTCCAAACACTTTTGCCCTTGTTTTGGACTCTAACTTGCATGATTTGAATGGAACTAACCCGGACTGACGCTGTTTTCAGCAGAATTGCCATGGTGTTATTTTTGTGCAGAAATAAAAGTTCTTGAAATGACCTGAAACTTCACGGAGAATATTTTTGGAATTAATAAAAAATACTGGCGAAAGAATCAAGGCCAGGGGACCCACACCCTGTCCACGAGGGTGGCGGCGCGCTTACCCCTGGGCGCGCCCCCTGCCTCGTGGGCCCCCTGGTGCTCCACCGACCTCAACTCCAACTCTATATATTCACGTTCGGGGAGAAAAAAAATCAGAGAGAAGGATTCATCGCGTTTTATGATACAGAGCGCCGCCAAGCCCTAATCTCTCTCGGGAGGGTTGATCTGGAGTCCGTTCGGGGCTCCAGAGATGGGAATCCGTCGCCGTCGTCATCATCAACCTTCCTCCGTCACCAATTTCATGATGCTCACCGCCATGCGTGAGTAAATCCATCGTAGGCTTGCCGGACGGTGATGGGTTGGATGAGATTTACCATGTAATCGAGTTAGTTTTGTTAGGGTTTGATCCCTAGTATCCATTATGTTCTGAGATTGGTGTTGCTATGACTTTGCTATGCTTAATGCTTGTCACTAGAGCCCGAGTGCCATGATTTCAGATCTGAACCTATTATGTTTTCATTAATATATGTGAGTCCTTGATCCTATTTTGCAAGTCTATAGTCACCTACTATGTGTTATGATCCGGCAACCCCGAAGTGATAATAATCGGGACCACTCCCGGTGACGACCTTAGTTTGAGGAGTTAATGTATTCACTAAGTGTTAATGCTTTGGTCCGGTACTCTATTAAAAGGAGGCCTTAATATCCCTTAGTTTCCAATAGGACCCCGCTGCCACGGGAGGGTAGGACAAAAGATGTCATGCAAGTTCTTTTCCATAAGCACGTATGACTATATTTGGAATACATGCCTACATTACATTGATGAATTGGAGCTAGTTTTGTGTCACCCTATGTTACAACAATTGCATGAGGAATCGCATCCGGCATAATTCTCCATCACCGATCCGATGCCTATGAGCTTTTCACGTATTGCTCTTTGCTTAGTTACTTTTCCGTTGCCACTGTTACAATTACTACAAAGCTGCTACTGTTACTTTTGCTACCGTTGCCGTTACTTCCATACTACTTTGCTACTAAATACTTTGTTGCAGATATTAAGTTATCCAGGTGTGGTTGAATTGACAACTCAACTGCTAATACTTGAGAATATTCTTTGGCTCCCCTTGTGTCGAATCAATAAATTTGGGTTGAATACTCTACCCTCGAAAACTGTTGCGATCCCCTATACTTGTGGGTTATCAAGACTATTTTCTGGCGCCGTTGCCGGGGAGCATAGGTCTATTCTTTAAGTCACTTGGGATTTATATCAGCTGGTCACTATGAGGAACTTGAAAGACGAAAGAACTAAGATTTTTCCCTCAACTACGAGGGGAGGTAAGGAACTGCCATCTAGCCCTACACTTGATTCACCTTCTGTTTTGAGTAAACTTGCGACACCTAAACCTTCTTCTGCTATTAATGATATGTCGCATGTTATTGATGATGCCACTTCTGCTATGCATGACACTTATGATGAAACTACTTCTATGCTTGATACTACTATGCCATTAGGTGAATTTCTTGATGAACAACTTGCTAGGGCTAGAGAGAATGAAATTATTGAAACTGAAAATAATGATGAAAGTGATGATGAAGATTCTCCCCCTAGATATGAATTGCCTGTTGTGCCTGAGGGTTATGTTATGGATGAAGAAACTGCTAGAGGCTTTCTTGCTTGCAATGATAGAAATGATCTTAAGAAATTATTTGCTAAGCTGAAAGAGAAATATTTGAATGCTAGAATGAAATATGACCCTGCTTTTGCTACTTCACCTATCTGTGTTAGTGATAAGGATTATGATTTCTCTGTTGATCCTGAGATAATTACTTTGGTTGAATCTGATCCTTTTTATGGCTACGAACCTGAAACTGTTGTGGCACATCTTACTAAATTAAATGATATAGACGCCCTATTCACTAATGATGAGAAAACTCGTTACTACTATATCCTTAAATTATTTCCGTTCTCATTAAAGGGTGATGCTAAAACATGGTTTAATTCTGTGCTAAATATTTCCACGCTCATAAGAAACAAGCTGCCTTAAGGGAAATATATAATTTTGTGAAAATTGAAGAAGAGAGTCTCCCACAAGCTTGGGGGAGGCTTCTCCAATTACTTAATGCTTTGCCTGATCATCCTCTCAAGAAAAATGAAATACTTGATATCTTTTATAATGGACTAACCGATGCTTCCAGAGACTACCTGGATAGTTGTGCTGGTTGTGTTTTCAGGGAAAGAACAACTGATCAAGCTAAATTATTATTGAATAATATGTTGACTAATGAAAATAATTGGACACTTCCTGAACAAACTCCTAAGCCAACTCCAAAGAAAAGGGGTGTTCTATTTCTCAGTCCTGAAGATATGCAAGAGGCAAAGAAATCTATGAAAGAAAAAGAAATACATGGTCTTAATTTGCCGCATGTTGAAGAAATACATGGTCTTGATAACCCAACACAGGTAGTAAAGGTAAATTCTCTCTATAGATTTGATGAAGGTGATATTCCTCGTTATAAGTCTGCTAGCCAATGCTTAGATGAGTTTGATAATTTTATTGTCAAACAAGAAAACTTCAATGCTTATGTTGGTAGACAATTGAAACGCAATGCTTATACGATTGAACACTTGAGTGATTATATGTCTAGAGTTAAAGGTGAACTTAAACTCATTAGTAAACATGCTTCTATGGTTACCACTCAAGTAGAACAAGTGCTTAAAGCTCAAAATGATTTGGTCAATGAATTAAATAATAAGAAACATGATAATGCTGTTAGAGTTGTGACTAGAGGGGACAAAATGACTCAGGAACCTTTGTATCCTGAAGGCCACCCTAAGAGAATTGAGAAAGATTCTCAGAGAACTAATGCTGATGCACCTAGTCCTTCTAAAAAGAAGAAAAAGAAAAATGATAGGACTATGCATGCTTCTAGTGAACCTGTTGTTGACACACATGAAAATCCCAATGATATTTCTATTTCTGATGCTGAAACACAATCTGGTAATGAACATGAACCTAGTGATAATGTTAATGATGATGTTCATGTTGATGCTCAACCTAGTAATAATAATGATGTAGAGATTGAACCTGCTGTTGATCTTTATAACCCACAATGAAAGAATCAACGTTATGATAAGAGAGACTTTGTTGCTAGGAAGCACAGTAAAGAAAGAGAACCATGGGTTCAGAAACCCTTGCCTTTTCGTCCCAAACCATCCAAGAAAAAGGATGATGAGGATTTTGAGCGCTTTGCTGAAATGATTAGACCTATATTTTTGCGTATGCATTTGACTAATATGCTTAAAATGAATCCTTATGCTAAGTACATGAAGGATATTGTTACAAATAAGAGAAAGGTACCGGAAGCTGAAATTTACACCATGCTTGCTAATTATACTTTTAAGGGTGGAATACCTAAGAAACTAGGAGATCCAGGAGTACCAACTATACCATGCTCCATTAAAAGAAACTATGTTAGAACTGCTTTATGTGATCTTGGAGCCGGTGTTAGTGTTATGCCTCTCTCTTTATATCGTAGACTTGATATGAATAAGTTGACACCTATTGAAATATCTTTGCAAATGGCCGATAAATCAATTGCTATACCTCTCGGTATTTGTGAGGATGTGCCTGTTGTGGTTGCAAATGTTACTATTTTAACGGACTTTGTTATTCTTGATATTCCCGAGGACGATAGTATGTCGATTATCCTTGGTAGACCCTTTTTGAATACTGCAGGGGCTGTTATTGATTGCAACAAAGGCAATGACACTTTTCATGTTAATGGTAATGAGCATACGGTACACTTTCCGAGGAAACAACCTCAAGTCCACAGTATCAGTTCTACTGGAAAAATTTCAACTATTACTATTGGAGGTTTTGAATTTCCTCTTCCTACTGTCAAGAAGAAATATGATATTCTTGTTGTTGGGGATGTACATATCCCCGTTGAGGTAACCTAGTGTTATTCGAAATTTCTCCGGTTCCATGTTATTCGAAAAGAGTTTGTTAACAAGACTTGATCAACCTTGTTAGTGGATTCCTTTTGATGAGCATGAGATGGATGAAGTTAGAAAGCACAACCTTCTGTACCATCCTTTTACTTTCTGTTATTTAGATTAAATAAAGCAAAAATAGTATTTTTCTGTCAGTTTTCTAAATTATCCGTGCAAAAAAAATACCCCAAAAATAAAAGTTCTCCAAATGCCCTGAAAATGAAATATGATTAGAATATTTGAGAATATCTAGCACTGAGAACACATCAGGGGGAGCAACACCTGGCCACGAGGGTCCAGGGCGCGCCCCCTGCCTCGTTGGCCCCTAGTGTCCCCCCTCCACTTATTCTAGCCACCACACACTCCTTCTTCCTCCCAAAAAAATTACCAACCAGCTCAAGCACGAGTTCTAGCTCACCTTGCTGCGATTTTCGATCTCCTTACTCAAAGCTCCACTCACAAAACTGCTTTGGTGGATTGTTCTTCGAGGAATAAATATGTTTAGGAAAATATACCAAGGTGGTTCTTCAAGGAAGCAAGGACCCAGGCCCGCAATGCGTGAGCCAGACCATGAACTACCAAGAGAAGCTCAAGTGCGGCCTTTTGAATGGCCGTCAGAAGATTTCATGGTCCGAGCAGGAATTAAGGAGGAATTTGATGCATATGTGCGTAATGCTGAACTCGAGGGCTTCATGCTAGATAAGTGCCCTCAGTATTATCACCTAACTGATTCCTTTGTGATAAGGTTCAAATTTTCGTCTTCACGTAATTCTCACACTGTCCTATTTGATCTCTATGGTAAATCTTATACTATGGACTTAGAAGATTTTAATACTTCTTGTAAACTTCCGCAACGGGGTAGTGCTAGTGAACCTCGCAAATCTGAGTTTAAAGATTTTCTTGCTAGTATCACTGTGGGGGAATCTAGGGAAATAACACAAGCTACCATAGGGAGCATTCATTTCCCTGCTATACATTACTTTGCTCTCTTTATAGGTAGATGCATAAACGGTAAGGATGAGGCATGTCACATGTGTGTTCCTGATCTTAGTGTTCTCAAGAGTGTTGTTTTAGGAGATAAACAATATAACTTGGGGGCCATTATTGCACGAAGGTTGCATAATAATGGTTTAAGTGGAGACTTGTTTGGTGGGATTTATGCAACCCGTGTGGCTAATTTCCTTGAGATACCCATACATGAAAATGATATGGAATTGCCTCCCGCTTATCTAGATTATGATGCTATGGTTCTCCATCAGTTTATTGAGAGGAATGAACAGCCTCTCCAGTACCGACTAATGTTTGACAGGCGCCGCACTTTCCATGTTGCTCTCCCTGCTCCTACTTTCTTAGACTTTCAGGCAAAAGGGAGATGTATTATAACCAGGGAGGAGGCGAACGAGTATAAGAGGAGGACGGAGGCAGCTCGCCTCCAAGCTGCAGCCCATGAGGCAATAACTGCTGCATCTCAGTACGACCCCAACTACAACTTTTATCCATGGGCATGCACCAACTTAGGCCAAAAGCCTAAGCTTGGGGGAGTACGTATTTCTCACCGACATTATATTCATGTTCACACACTCATTCTAGTTGTCGGTGCTCATACTTTTTCACGGTAATATCCATGCTAGTTTATTTCCTTTTCTAGTCTTCTTCTTGTGTGTTTGAAAAACCTTAAGAAAAAATAAAAAAATTAGTTGTAGCTTTTAGCTAGTTTAGTTTCCTTTTTATGCTTTCTTCTTGTGTGTTTGATAAACCTTAAGAAAAACAAAAAAAATAGTTGTAGCCTTTAGCTAGTTTACTTTCCATGCTTGTAGTAGTAATAATTAAAAGAAAACCCAAAAATATTTCTCGTTCTTCTTTTGCTTGTTGGGAGCTTTCCCGTGTAAATAGTTTTATTTCTTTTCTTTTCTTTGGGGGTCGAGAGGAGAAGACCATAATGATTAAAGTGCTGAAGTGGCTCACATATGCATTATTGTTTATTTAACAAAGAGCCCATATTACCTTGTCTTCTCCTTTATATTGAATGCTTGCAGATTCCAGCTTAGTCCAATGCACGTGCACTATTATTATTATCCACACCGTTCGGTCGTGCAAGTGAAAGGCAATAATGATGATATATGATGGATTGATTGAGATGCGAGAAGCTGGTATGAACTCGACCTCTCTTGTTTTTGTAAATATGATTAGTTCATCATTCCTGATTCAGCCTATTATGAATGAAACATGTTTGCAATGACAATTAGAGATTATAGTTGCGCATGGCATGCTTAATTTGCTAGGAGTTTATAATGGTTTACCTTGCGTGCCGACATGCTATTAAAATGGTTGTGATGTGGTATGATAGGGTGGTATCCTCCTTTGAACGATTCAAGTGACTTGACTTGGCACATGTTCACACATGTAGTTGAAACAAAATCAACATAGCCTTCACGATATTTATGTTCATGGTGGATTATATCCTACTCATGCTTGCACTCAATGTTTATTAATCTTAATGCATGTTCATGACTGTTGTCGCTCTCTAGTTGGTCGCTTCCCAGTCTTTTTCTAGCCTTCACTTGTACTAAGCGGGAATACTGCTTGTGCATCCATTTCCATAAACCCCAAAGTTATTCCATATGAGTCCACTATACCTTCCTATATGCGGTATCTACCTGCCGTTCCAAGTAAATTTGTATGTGCCAAACTGTAGACCTTCAAATAAAATTCTGTTTTGCATGCTCGAATAGCTTATGTATCAACTAGGGCTGTCTGTATCTCCCATGCTAGGCGGGTTATTCTCAAGAGGAGTGGACTCCGCTCCTCACTCACGAGAAAATGGCTGGTCACCGGGATGCCCAGTCCCATGCTCTAAGCAAATAAAATCGAAATAATTGCAAACAAAACTCCCCCAGGGTTGTTGCTAGTTGGAGGCACTCATTGTTTCGAGCCAGCCATGGATTGATGCTTGTTGGTTGTGGGGAGTATAAACTTTACCATTCTGTTTGGGAACCGGCTATAATGTGTGTAGCATGGAAGATATTGAGACCTCTCGGTTGTTATGTTGACAATGAAAGTATGCCGCTCAAAATATTATTCATCTCTGTTTCAAAATCGAGCTCTAGCACCTCTACAAATCCCTGCTTCCCCCTGCGAAGGGTCTATCTATTTACTTTTATGTTGAGTCATCATCCTCTTATTAAAAAGCACCAGCTGGAGAGCACCGCTGTCATTTGCATTCATTACTATTAATTTATATTGGGTATGACTATGACTGGATCTCTTTTACCATGAATTACAATGTTTAGTCAGTCCTTGATCTTCAGAGGTGCTCTGCATTTATGTTTTGCGGTCTCAGAAAGGGCTAGCAAGATACCATCTTGTTATATAATATTATGATTGTTTTGAGAAAGTCTTGTCATCCGGGATTTATTATTATTGCTCGCTAGTTGATTATGCCATTGATATGAGTAAATATGAGACCTAAGTGTTATTGTGAATATGGTTAGTTCATAATCTTTGCAGAAAACTTGAATGCTGGCTTTACATATTTGCAACAACAAGAGCAAACAGAGTTTGTAAAAGTTTTTCTTTATCACTTTCAGTTTGTCAACTGAATTGCTTGAGGACAAGCAAAGGTTTAAGCTTGGGGGAGTTGATACGTCTCCATCGTATCTACTTTTCCAAACACTTTTGCCCTTGTTTTGGATTCTAACTTGCATGATTTGAATGGAACTAACCCGGACTGACGCTGTTTTCAGCAGAATTGCCATGGTGTTATTTTTGTGCAGAAATAAAAGTTCTCGGAATGACCTGAAACTTCACGGAGAATATTTTTGGAAATAATAAAAAATACTGGCGAAAGAATCAAGGCCAGGGGGCCCACACCCTGTCCACGAGGGTGGGGGGCGCGCCTACCCCCCTGGGTGCGCCCCCTGCCTCGTGGGCCCCCTGGTGCTCCACCGACCTCAACTCCAACTCTATATATTCACGTTCGGGGAGAAAAAAAATTAGAGAGAAGGATTCATCGCGTTTTACGATACGGAGCCACCGCCAAGCCCTAATCTCTCTCGGGAGGGCTTATCTGGAGTCCGTTCAGGGCTCCGGAGAGGGGAATCCATCGCCGTCGTCATCATCAACCTTCCTCCATCACCAATTTCGTGATGCTCACCGCCGTGCGTGAGTAATTCCATTGTAGGCTTGCTAGACGGTGATGGGTTGGATGAGATTTACCATGTAATCGAGTTAGTTTTGTTAGGGTTTGATCCCTAGTATCCATTATGTTCTGAGATTGGTGTTGCTATGACTTTGCTATGCTTAATGCTTGTCACTAGGGCCCGAGTGCCATGATTTCAGATCTGAACCTATTATGTTTTCATGAATATATCTGAGTTCTTGATCCTATCTTGCAAGTCTATAGTCACCTACTATGTGTTATGATCCGGCAACCCCGAAGTGATAATAATCGGGACCACTCCCGGTGACGACCTTAGTTTGAGGAGTTCATGTATTCACTAAGTGTTAATGCTTTGGTCTGGTAATCTATTAAAAGGAGGCCTTAATATCCCTTAGTTTCCGATAGGACCCCGCTGCCACGGGAGGGTAGGACAAAAGATGTCATGCAAGTTCTTTTCCATAAGCACGTATGACTATATTCGGAATACATGCCTACATTACATTGATGAATTGGAGCTAGTTCTGTGTCACCCTATGTTATAACTATTGCATGAGGAATCGCATCTGGCATAATTCTCCATCACCGATCCAATGCCTACGAGCTTTTCACATATTGCTCTTTGCTTAGTTACTTTTCCGTTGCCACTGTTACAATTACTACAAAGCTGCTACTGTTACTTTTGCTACCGTTGCCGTTACTTCCATACTACTTTGCTACTAAATACTTTGCTGCAGATATTAAGTTATCCAGGTGTGGTTGAATTGACAACTCAACTGCTAATACTTGAGAATATTCTTTGGCTCCCCTTGTGTCGAATCAATAAATTTGGGTTGAATACTCTACCCTCGAAAACTGTTGCGATCCCCTATACTTGTGGGTTATCACCTATGCATTGGGGACTTGAGTTGCTAAGCCATTTAATGCCCATAGCACCTCATCTAAGCACCATTTCATTGGAAGAGGTCACTCCTTGGCAAATGCAATAAATACTACGAAGAACGAGATAGAGAGAAGTAAACAAAAAATACTCTTATAGCCAACCTTATAGCTAACCTGGTTGTTGTATGAGTGACTAAGTGATGACTATGTATGACATGCCAACATCAGATAGCCTAACGCACCATGTTAAATCTCCAAGGGCGCGATCGCGCGAGCGAGGCGACGGTCAATGGTAGGCGCGACCATGATACGGGCTGCTGGCAGCCCTTGGATCTGAGATCGAACAGTCGCATGCTAAGTTGCTGAAAATTTGCAGAATAACCCTCCAGGATAGGATATTCACCCATAGGTCTAGAATCACGCCATGCAACCGTTCGATCTCAGATCCAAGGGCTCTCGGAAGCTTCATATCACCTGTAATTTTCCCGACGCTTGACATGACATCGAAAGCCATTTAATTGGGCGTCAAGTAGACATGACATCTAATTGGGCCCCCATAGTACTGTGCATGAATCCATTTATCCACCAGGCAAGCCACTACCCTGCCGTTCGCACGCCCCACTCAGCATTTTTACAAAAACCGCTGGCAGTTCTCGCTCGTACTCGTCCCCGGACGTCCTTTTACATTGCGGCTGTTCGCTCCTAGTCGTCCCATCCTTTCACATTACGGCAGTTCCACTAATCCTAACCCTCCTCCCAAATCCATGGCGTCCCAAATCTCCATGACCGATGGTGAGTACAAGATTAGAACCATCACCGGCGATGAGTTCGACGTCATCTACACCCGTTCTTCCGCAATGGTGAAAGGATGCCTTGCTCGCTTCAGACGCATGTTCAAAAACTCAAATGATGAGTGGGTCGCTAGGATAGATGTTGAGTACACCACAGTCCTGGGAAGCGAGAAGAATCTAAAGGAGGCAGAGAAGAAGAAGCCCGCCGTGATCCAGGTTTGCGTGCATGACTTATGCTTGGTCTACCACATATGCCATGCCGACGTTGAGTGCGAGGAATTTAAGAAGTTCCTCAAGAGCGGCCTAGTCAAATTCGTTACTGTAGACTTTAGGAACGACAAGGAAATCCTGGGTCGGATAGGCCTCGTTGTAGGCAACCCCATTGACCTCCAGAAGAAAACGGCTGGTGCCCTCCCGTGATCAGCCTTCAATGCTGACCCTGGCAGGAGCCATGGTTCATCCTTCGTACGGTACACTGAAGAAACCTCCATTCAACTTTCATCATGCATGGGAGTGGAATGTACTAGATATAGACCACATCCACTACGCTGCAATGGATGGCTACCTTTGTTTCAACATCTACAAGGGTTGGATGAAGAGCAAGAGCCAAGTGTGCGGTTCAAGCAAAGAAGTATCGCCCAAGAGGAAGAGGGACAAGGACGAAGTCGAGCACATGGACGAGGAGTCTGAGTAAGGTGGCAGTGTCGTTGCTCATGGTGGTTCTAATGTAGTGTCTACCGGATTAGTTGCTTAGTTTAATTTCAGGTGTGCTTAATTTTATTTGAGGGGTGTGTTGTGTTGAGCCCCCAGCAGAACTATGTTATGTTCCTTCTTGTTACTTTAACTCTTCAGTACGTACATACTAGTATTTATTACAGTTCATCTTTTAGTTGGTATAGTACTACCACTCGTTTCTTCCCATTATATACGTACAATATATATGGCCAACATCATATAGCCAGCAGTTTAGTTGTCAAAGAATTTCAGGGTGCTTAGTTTTATTTGAGGGGTGTGTTGTGCTGGACACCATTATTGTGACTCAAATCTCTTGGCCATTTTATAATGACATAAATACCGACGGACCAACATGCCAGCTCTCCCTCTATCTCACTACAGTAAAATAAAGTGTGGGGCCTACTTGATCCCAACAGCGTTCTTATTTTCCTGTAAAATTATTCGCTTGGTTAGTCCTGACAAGCGGGGCCACACTTATCATTGTGAGAATCGGCTTATTTTTGTCATATAACATGGTCAACGGGTTTGACGTGAAAATAACAATGTCTAATGGCATTTTTAGCAAACATCTAACTTAACGATGGCATTTTTGAGATATCTAATTGCATTTTTGAGCAGGCATCTCACGGATCGATGACATTTTTGAGTAGTTGTAACTTTTAATGGAAAAACTGAGTAGTGATACACAACTAGTGGCATAAATAATAAGAACCCAAGAATTAAATAGGTATGCTAATTTCTTTAATATAATTTAGCACCCCATTTAAGCACGTACTAGCTTTTTTAATAGCACTATATGCATAATTTGGCGACGAGCGCTCTCTATATGTACCACCTTTTTTCCTTAATTTCATCTTGTTAGTTTTGCTCCATGGCGCAATCCATCGATACTATTGTACAAAAGTATACATTTTTTAAAAGGCTAGAGGGCGGGGCAGTCTAGCTTGGTCGGTTTGAAGAGAGGCGAGGGCCTTTGTGATTTTACGGCTCATTACTGCTGGAAGGCGGGGCCTTGTGATTTGAGTGCTCGTATAAATGTGCCGACGACCTGAGGAGGAGCAAAGAACCGTGCGGTATACTCAAGTTTTCCACTGGAGTACGACAGAGGAGCATGAAACACGGCAGCCCAGTGCCATATCCTCTACTCTCTACTCTTATTATATATTACTAGCAAGAGGCGTTGTTCTATTGGCGATAAAGAATGATCTAATTTGCTAGTCATCTTATTTTTAGCATTGTTCTATTCATGCCTCGCAGAGAAGGTGACACGTGCGGCGAAACACCCAAAGCAAAAGAAGAAACAGAGGAGCAAAAGAAGACAGAGGATTATCATCCCCAAAAAAGAAGGAAGATGCACACACAAGTCTGGGGCGCTGCTCTCACTACATGAAGGGTTGCTGGCCGCGGAGTCGTAACTGCTTCTTCATCGCCCCCACGACCTCCATCTCCTTGCGCATCTCCTCCGCCATCTTCTTCATTGTGTCCATGACACGGGATTTCTCGACGCGAGCCTTCATCATCTGTTCCACGGCCGCATTACGTACCTTGACAGCAGCTGGGTGCTCGATGCGGAGCTTCGCCAACTCCTCCTTCTGTTCCATGACGAGGGCCTGCAGCATCTTCATCGAGGAACTACTATTCTCAGGCAGCTTCTTCCATCCGGTGTTCTCCTCCTTCAGCAGGTCGAGCTCGTGGCAGAGCTTCGCCTTGTCCTCCTGAAGTTGCAGGATTTCGCCGATCGCCTTCTTCTCCGAGGCAATGCTCTTCTTCAGCAGCATCACCAAGCCGGCGGTCAACTCCCCCTGCTCATTGAGCTTAGCGGGCATGTCGTCGAGGCTCTCCTTCAGCAGCTCCACCAAGCCGTGGATGAACTCCTTCTGCTTATTGAGGTGCTTATTGAGCTGATCGGGAATGTTGTCGAGGGATAACGACTCCAGCGCCGCCAGCTCGGCATGTTCGCCTCCGCGGCTAGGGCGCTCCTGGGAGCCATCGCCTGCCCATGAGAGATCTTTCGAGGTCTCTGCGTGGCAGCGAGCCCTCTTTTTTTTTCACAGCCTTGGTTGCCGCTCCCTTGTTACAAGTAGTTCTCGACCTAGAGCTCCGCACAAAGGCCATGGCAAGGACGGACGAAGAAGGAGGACTTATGAGGAGGAAGGTAGAGTAATTTTCGGTTAGCTAGTTCCCCTTTTTATAACCTAAGTACTAGCACTATACTAAAACTTGCATAGTGGGAACACGTTCAGGTTTGGTACGTACTGGTAGGTGTGAGCAGGCTTGCACTTAATTGTAGCACTAGTACTTTGGAATGTGATGGGAACAAGGTAAAGATTAATTGATGGTTTTGGTTTCGAGGCCCGAAACGGCTCCCGATGAGTTTAGTGGAACATAAATTTCAAGTACTCCCGATGAGTTTAGTAGAACATAAATTGTTTAACATAAAAAATTTATCATTAAAAAATAGAATATTTGAAGTTTGTAATGATATATTTTTCGTAATGTATGCCTCTTATTAAGTTGGTCAAATTAACGACCTAGGTACACGTGCAAGACTTGTAAACTGAGATAGAGGGAGTAATACACTGCTCAAATGCGGTTGCACAAGTCAGTGATGTAACTGGTCGTACACGTCAGACCAAGCCGATGCCTGTCCCTTCGGTGAGACGCGGGTCTGACCGACCGTCTGTTGGTGCGACCGACCGTAAAGTACTTATGCGATGGATACTTATGGTTGTGGCTTCGGTTGATTGTCACGACCAAGCATTCTAAAACTAGTGATAAATCAATTACCATCCTTTTCCAAATGACCAAGTATCTTTTACAGGAAAACAATACATATAGATGGAGTGATTGTCAAGGTTGCAAACCGACATAGCGTTGCAAGTTCACTGAACTAGCAACCGACTAGGTCACTACATCGCTGGCGGGGAAGGAGGGCAGCTCAACTCGCCTACGATGCATGCCCAGCGGCGCCGCCGCAACTGGTCTAGGGATTTGGCTTCTCCTACCGCCCATTTGAACAGTTGCACCGGCTGCTCATGCCATTGCGCAGGCATGCACGTTCTTTCCTCCGTAGTCTACTCCGTGAATATGATCTTTGCCATTAGCCCTAGCTCGAAATCAACATGACGCTGCCAGATGCTGACATCCCTCAGCATGTCTCCCCTGAGATCGACTTGCGCCTCCGCCTTGTGTTGCGCCAGGTGCAGCTCCTTGGAACTTCTCTCCAATCGATGCGACGCTTCCTCGATCTGATTTGTCCTTGCTGCCCACCACCTGAAATGCAGCCCTGGCATGTCCTCCGGCGCCACTGATCTGTCATTCCAGAGCAATGGATCCCCTCTAAAACACATGTGGGTTTCGCTCAAAGGCGGCAGTGCTGCGGGCCGCAGCGAGAGGGCAGCCCGCGGGATCCTGGGATCTAAGGGATTATCCATGGCGGGATCCTCCATGGCGAGATCCGGTGGGCGAGGCGGGGAGGTGAGCCTAGGCGCTGGGAGAGCCCTACGAGGCTAAGATAAAGATAGTACTACTCCACTCCGTCCATATTTAAATACAAAGGCCACCAACAGTAGCCCTGGAAAAAATTGATCATGCTGCCTGCGTCCTAGTTTATTGGCCCCCTTTTTTTGTGCCACTTTTTATGACATGCATAAATATTATGTTACTTACAAATATGGTCAAAAATTGTCACAAAATACGAAGGAGACCAATGGAAGTACTGGCACCCCATGATTTAACTACTCGCATGCGTGCAGTGGAGTAGTAATGTCTTTCTTCCGCCCTCACGTCCACTCAATTTGCATGCGCTGTATTAATTGACCATCAATGAAATGAAGGACTTTACACGCGTCAAATTATCACATGGGGTGGATCTTCGTACAAAAATGCGTCGCCCCGTGTACCCGAGTGTGCGTGCCAGGGAATGAGTGTGTGCGTGGCGTGCGTGCACATCTTCGCTTCGTGCATGTACCGCCAGTGTGGCTCAGAGAGGACGAGTACATTCTTCTGGAAGCAGCAGCACATCACTATGATCAATCCACACAAGGAGGTCGCAACAACGCCTCCACATGTGCTACGTAGCTTCGTGAACTGTAAGAGAGACACTGTGTAGCGTGCCATTGGAATTCTAATTTACATGTTTGCACATACTCGAAGTACTAGTAAGGTACACGTGCATTGCACGCATCAGATTTGGCAACCAAATTATGAATAAATACCACACTATAGCATGTAAGCTCTGAGTCATATATGCCTGATGTAGACCTTCCTTCAATTCTTATAGTTCATCTCATTCAAAATAAATTAGTTTTTATAAAAAAGCTAGGGCCTCTTTGACTCGTAGGATTTCCAAAACGCGGGAATAGGAAAAACATGGGATTAGAGTGGAATGTCGTCTTGAATCCTACAGGATTGTACGAGTGTTTGATTGTGCATAGAAAAAACGCAGGATTCTTTCATAGTGGTTTGAGTGGATGGGATGTTTCCTATGAAATCTAGTGCAAATGAATCCTATGGAAAAATTTCTATGGTTTACAATCCTAAGAATCAAACAACCAAGATAGGAAAAATTCCTAAGGATTAGAATCCTCCAAAATTCCTTTGAGAATCCTTTGAATCAAAGAAGCCCTTAATCTATTTTATGATTCATGGAATTGTGCGTTGTAAAGCATAAAGTAAAAACAAATAATCACAATTCAACTAAAAAAAAGTTTGGGCAGTTATGATACGGAAGATTCTAGAACAAAGGAGAAGCAGTTGTGTTTTGAGGTTTGTGCATTATGCTTAAGTTCAACCATGGAGTCTGCTAGATTGTACATGTGGCAAAATCCGGTGGGGGGCTAGAAGATGATGCGAGGGGCCAAGTGGAGGGAGACTATGAAGGAGTGCACAAGTGCGAGATCGATATTTGAAGAGAGGGGGCGAGAATGTGCGCTGTTGCGCGCAGTGGCGGAGCCATGAAAAATAAATGAGCTAGGGGGCCAAGCATTGCTAATCCTTTACGAGGAGGCCCAATTCATCAACTTCAACTATTTTACCAGCAATTGTCTAATGATCACATTCATATTAGCCTCGATATATGGTGATGTTGGGGGGGGGGCAGGGCCCTTGCTGCCCCCTGTCTTCGCCACTGTGCGCGTGTCTGAGAGATGAAGCAGAGGCATGGATGATGAGAGGGGGCGTTGGATATATAATTAATGTGGGTGTATTAGCTATGTAATCCTATATAAAGAGGTATAGATTGATCGATGTGGACGTGGGAAAGAGGGTGAGACCTCACTAGATATATAGACTGATCGGTTTGTGTGGAAAACTGTGAAAGACCTAGCTATATATACACACACATAGAGGAACATCGATCGTTGCGCAAGCACGTGAGAGATAAAGAATGCCCGATATGATGGGGAGGGGGAGGTGTGTGTGTGCATGCATGGGAGACCGACCTGAAGAAAAAGATTGCATGTGTGCGATGGATAATGCCAACTGGTACTGTGTGTGCATGCATGCACGAGAGCAAGTTAATGGTACAATTATAAAGAGAAGATGACTGTGTGGGTGTAAAAGACTAGGTGACGTCATAATCAATGTAAATTAGAATTCAAATATTTGAATAAGAGATCATGATGTTTGAAACCCATGCATGCATGAATATAACTCAGATATGCGTGGTGTGGTTTTGGAAACGAGCATGTTGTACTGTATACACATTGAACAAGGTCAGACTGATTTGTATTTGAGATACCGATGGCAAACATCGTTTGGCCACATTGCATCCGTGCATGGACACACTATTCTAATTGGAGATGATGGGTGGCTTTCACATGACATATCTATATCTATACCCCTATATATATTATATTATACATTTTTTATATAGTGTGCGGATAACTTTAACTTTGAAAGATGGTCGTTGGATGAGGCCAATCCGATGGTGCAGAGAATGGCAAATTTGAGCACAACTGGCCGTTGGATATCATATAGATTCCACCAGATTTTGCCACATGTACAAACCTCAAAACACAAGCACTTCTTCTTTGTTAATCTTCCGTATCAGAATTGCCCAAATGTTTTTCTACATGATTTGCCATTATTTGTTTTTACTTTATGCCTTACAACGCACAATTCCATGAATCTTAAAATAGATTAGCTTTCTTATAAAACTAGATGATTTTGAATGAAATGAACTATAAGAATTAAACGAACATCTACATCATGCATATATGACTCAAAGCTTACATGCTATAATGTGGTATTTATTCATAATTTGGTTGCCAAATCTCATGCGTGCAATGCACGTGTACCTTACTAGTCTAAATGGTGTTTGTGTGTGTTGTGCTTGTTAAACACATTGTACATACTATATCATACATGGTTTAGATTCTGAACATCTAGCTAGAGCATACATGTACTATGATTTCAATTTAACATAAAATCTATACATATATTTGAATTTGAGATCGTATGTACATGTAGTTCGTATTTGTATAGGAATTTACTTCTCCTATATTCATTTCATGTGTTGTGAAGATAATATTTAGATGGTTGTATAACTAACCCGAGTACAATCCCATTCAAACAGGGAAAATGTACTCAAATTTAGTCCATATGCTAGACAACACACATTGTTTTTTTATTGTTGAGGGAAGTGCAAATTGTTTTGGTATTGTACACGTTATGTTTGTTGTCCTGATTTTTTTAGTTTTTTTTTGTATTTGAATGCATTTCTAGGAATATAGTAAAACGGGACATAGCTCTCTCTAGTGATGAGGTGTGAATTGTCTTTTTTTTGTACACGTTAAGCTTGTTCTCCCGAAATTTCAAGCCCCGCCTTGTTATGCCGAAATTTCAAGCTAGCGTCTCTGTCTATCGTGCTGCGAAACTCCCGCCTCTTCAACCCGTGCCTTGTTACCCCGAAATATTTAAGATATATCTGTGTCTCGTTGTGCTCCGACAACTCCCTCCATCTCAACCCACGCCTTGCTATTCCAAAATTACAACGCGCGCGAAAACTCTCAACTCCTGTGAAATCCCGACACGCGAAATGCCCGTGATACCCCTGAACCGAAGGAACCGCCTAGCTCAAATCGGTGGGGGTAATTTCGTAACTTACCCCACATTTCGGACAAGCGCGTCCCTAAGCCATGGTTCCCCACTCCCATCCCATCCGCCCACCCATTCGTACACCGAGGCCACGAAAACCCATGAAGCCCCACACCCTCCTCTGCCCGCCACCCAGCCGGAGCCTCTTCCCCGACGACGTCGTCGATCCACAGCAACACCTCGACGTCCCTCATCCACCGTACCGGATGAGGACCCGTCGTCGATTTCATCGTCCCGCCGGTTCAACCACCCCGTCCTCCACCTCCAAGGAGCTGCCCCGATGTTCCCCTCGTCTTTCGTGCCACCTCCATTCCCACACTGCCGTCTTCACCTGCACCACTGGAAAAGCATCATCATCACCGTTTCCTCGGATGAAGCTGAGGCCTAATCGGCGCCACCAAAGAGGTTGTACACTAATCGCTGCATTTTCTTCTTGATTCAATCTCACGGTGCTGCCGGCGCTCGGTCCCGAGCCGACACGGCACGGCTCCATCCACGACGGTGTCGCCGGCCACTTCCTCCATGATGTCGCTCCCTCGGCGGCGACGTACACATCAATAGGAGCTGCTGCTGCTTTAGCTCTCGCTCGCGCTGCAGCTCTGCTCTTGCTCTCGGTCCCCTGCTTGGTCTGCTCTTGCTATTGCTCTTGCTCTTGCTCGCACTGCTCCTCTCGATCTTGCTCTTGCTTGCGATGCTGCTCCGATTTAGCTACACTTCAGTCGACTGAATCGACTTTTAGGTCTGTTGATTTTCAGGGGGTGGGGGGCTCGCCGGAGTTAAGGAAGAACCAGCCACAGCGGGGAGGGGGGCTCGCCGGAGAGGTACCCCACTATCTATCTTAGGGTTCAGGGTGGGGGTGGTGGTCGCCGGCGGTGGTGGGGCGATGGCGTGGGGATCGTCGAAGAAAATGCTCGGCAGGGGGGGCTAGAGGGATGGCCGGGGCGGCGGTGGACCGGTAGTGAGGAGTGGTTTCGGGGCGGGCGGGCGGCGGGGGGGGGGGGGGGCTGTTTGGCCGGTGGTGGCTAGCGGCTCAGGGTAGCCTCACCTGATGCTGCTACACGACCAGCTGCCCCGGCTCTCGCACGCGCTCCTGCTACTGCTTTTCTGCTACTAGCTAGTGCGTTCAGTTTCGACAGTAAAATTCAGTTTCGACAACAAAATTCAGTTTCGACAGTTAAGTTTAGTTTCGACAGTTAAATTCAGTTTCGACAGTTAAGTTCAGAGATGAGCGGCTGATGTATTTTACATCTAGCACTTTGTGGTTATGTATTTTATGTCATCTATTGGAGATGCTATTAGAATTCCACTCAGGTTAATGTTGTCTCTCTTGTCCTGCTTCAGCCTCGGCGTCGTACAACTCACCGGAGCTGCTCCAACGACGAAACCCTCCATCACAGCAGAGCAGTACCCCGGGCTCCATCTCCAGACGCCTAAGATCTTCTTCCCCTCCTCCGACAACCAAGTCAGCCGGATCATCCTTAGCGACCAACCCAATCACGCTGAGATCGACATGGCTTCGGCAAAGAGGTTGTACACTTGTTGCATCTCTTTTTTACTCTACACGTTATATATATTGTCCACTAAGCACACGCAGTAACGTGAAATACGATTAGTTTCTCCTACTATATGACAAGCAGTGAGGTACCAGGAAACTTAGCTATCCATGATGGACTCTCTTGAACGCCATCGTTATTAATCTCTGCGCGTTTGAGCTGTGCATTTGTCGATGGGCCTGGTAGTTGAGCTAGTAGGGCAGTGGCCTGGGTCCAAAGTAATAGAAGTAGCACAAAAACATTTTTTGAGTGTAGGCTTTTCCTTGCTCAAGCCTGCCTACTAGAATCTCCAGTGCTTGAAAGGAAAAGTGAAGGAAAAACATAGGAATTGGAAAGTTTCCCATGGTACTACTATTCATGAATTTGGTTCAAAGGAATGGAGCAAAGGAAAACTGTAGGATTTGTTCCTTTAGTGTCTCCTTGAAAGAAAAACCGTAGGAATTTTAATTTCCACTTGTCCTCCTTTTCAAATTCCTATTCATGAAGCACAAGACTAAGAGATAGTAGCATAATAGCATTATAACCGTACATTTTCTTGTGGTTTGACTTAATCTCACCTTGCTTCTTTGCATCCTGTGATCTTCCAATTCTTGTGAATCAAACACCCAGATTGGCATTAATCCTGTGTTTTTAAATTCTCTATTTTGCATGTGCATTCCAATCCTATTCTTGTCTATTTCCTATCCCTGCATTGTTAGAATCCTCAAATTCAAACAAGCCCTTACACAATTACTTCTGTTACAGATATGTGTCAAAGAAAACCTTGTGTGGTTTGTCCTGCTCCTGCTGCGCTGTGTTCCACCCCAGCTCAGCTGCTCCAATGACGGAAGGGTTCACCATAGCAGGGATCCGCTCTCTAGACTGTCTTTCGCCGCCTCAGATCTTCTTCCCCGCCGCCGACAGCCACGACAACTGCATTACCATCATCAACTGAGCAGATGACCTTGAGGAGTACACGGGTCCGCAAGAGAGGTCGCACTCTTCCGTGTCTGCTTACGTTATGCATCACTTAATATGATGACATGCTACTTTATCGTCGTGTTCACCTATTAGACTCCGAGTCAGGTCCAAACTAATGCTAAAACTTGAGTTTTTAAATGGTTGTGGGGTACATATTGGGGCAGCAATCAGTACTATCTGTCTACTATCTGGTTAATCTCGGGTGTCTACCATGAGTTTCATGTTGGATGCAAACAAACATTAAAGGAGCCATTATCTGTATTTTTTTAACTAAAGCTATTATCTGCCTGCTATCATTGGTTTTGGGTCTATCCACAGTTTGCTACCATCACTCTGGATTTGTGCATGCACTCCTTACATAATCTCACTATGTTTTATTCCTATGCATGTCAGTTATTGTACACAATGGAATTGAACATGTAGAGCAAAAGAGACGAGCCTTGCGTGGCAATAAAATTTCATGCAGACGTCGCTCCATGGTGGGCACAAAGGCAGCCCCCCTCCACCCATTTTGGATCGTAATCAAGAGGAAGATAACAGTTCTGAGGGGGATTCAGAAGGAGAAGACCACTCCTATTTACCCCCTGAGGTCTTCGCTCTAACTTGGCATGCTGATGTTGGTAATATCATGCATATGGTGCCTTGCATTGCTTACTGGATACATCAAATATGTCATCTGCTTAGTTTAGACATGCTTTGTGTCAATGCCATCTGTTTAGTTTCTTTATCGTATATGTGAATCATGCAATGCCATCTTGTTTAGCCAGGCATCATATATGTGAATTTTGCAATGCCACCCTGGTTAGCCAGTCATCTTATATGTGAATTATATCATGCCATCATTTTTTATTATGTGTTAAATTTGCCAACAATTTTAGTACATTCAATTACTCTTCCTGTGCATCACCATTCAGCACGGTCATGGAAAAATCTGAAGTGGAAACAAGGTCTTCAGAGCAGACAATGCTATCTGATGAAGTGCATGTCTTGCTGGTTACGGATAGCTCCTTGATAACCCACAAGTATAGGGGATCGCACCAGTTTTCGAGGGTAGAGTATTCAACCCAAATTTATTGATTCGACACAAGGGGAGCCAAAGAATATTCTCAAGTATTAGCAGTTGAGTTGTCAATTCAACCACACCTGGATAACTTAATATCTGCAGCAAAGTATTTAGTAGCAAAGTAGTAGGGAAGTAACGGTAATGGTGGCAAAAGTAACAGTAGCAGCGGTAAAGTAACTAAGCAAAGAGCAATATGTGTAAAGCTCGTAGGCATTGGATCGGTGATGGAGAATTATGTCAGGTGCGATTCCTCATGCAATAGTTATAACATAGGGTGACACAGAACTAGCTCCAATTCATCAATGTAATGTAGGCATGTATTCCGAATATAGTCATACGTGCTTATGGAAAAGAACTTGCATGGCATCTTTTGTCCTACCCTCCCGTGGCAGCGGGGTCCTATTGGAAACTAAGGGATATTAAGGCCTCCTTTTAATAGAGTACCAGACCAAAGCATTAACACTTAGTGAATACATGAACTCCTCAAACTATGGTCACCACCAGGAGTGGTCCCGATTATTGTCACTTCGGGGTTGCCGGATCATAACACATAGTAGGTGACTATAGACTTGCAAGATAGGATCAAGAACTCACATATATTCATGAAAACATAATAGGTTCAGATCTAAAATCATGGCACTCGGGCCCTAGTGTCAAGAATTAAGCATAGCAAAGTCATAGCAACATCAATCTCAGAACATAGTGGATACTGGGGATCAAACCCTAACAAAACTAACTCGATTACATGGTAAATCTCATCCAACCCATCACCGTCCAGCAAGCCTACGATGGAATTACTCACGCACGGCGGTGAGCATCATGAAACTGGTGATGGAGGAAGGTTGATGATGACGATGGCGACGGATTCCCCTCGCCGGAGCCCCGAACGGACTCCAGATCAGCCCTCCCGAGAGAGATTAGGGCTTGGCGGCGGCTCCGTATCGTAAAACACGATGAATCCTTCTCTCTGATTTTTTTCTCCCCGAACATGAATATATAGAGTTAGAGTTGAGGTCGGTGGAGCACCAGGGGGCCCACAAGGCAGGGGGCGCGCCCAGGGGGGTAGGCGCGCCCCCACCCTCGTGCACAGGGTGTGGGCCCCTGGCCTTGATTCTTTCGCCAGTATTTTTTATTATTTCCAAAAATATTCTCCGTGAAGTTTCAGGTCATTCCGAGAACTTTTATTTCTGCACAAAAATAACACCATGGCAATTCTGCTGAAAACAACGTCAGTCCGGGTTAGTTCCATTCAAATCATGCAAGTTAGAGTGCAAAACAAGGGCAAAAGTGTTTGGAAAAGTAGATATGATGGAGACGTATCAACTCCCCCAAGCTTAAACCTTTGCTTGTCCTCAAGCAATTCAGTTGACAAACTGAAAGTGATAAAGAAAAACTTTTACAAACTCTGTTTGCTCTTGTTGTTGTAAATATGTAAATCCAGCATTCAAGTTTTCAGCAAAGATTATGAACTAACCATAGTCACAATAACATATAGGTCTCATGTTTACTCATATCAATGGCATAATCAACTAGCGAGCAATAATAATAAATCTTGGATGACAACACTTTCTCAAAACAATCATAATATGATATAACAAGATGGTATCTCGCTAGCCCTTTCTGAGACCGCAAAACATAAATGCAGAGCACCTCTCAAGATCAAGGACTGACTAAACATTGTAATTCATGGTAAAAGAGATCCATTCATACCCAATATAAATTAATAGTAATGGATGCAAATAACAGCGGTGCTCTCCAGCTGGTGCTTTTTAATAAGAGGATGATGACTCAACAAAAAAGTAAATAGATAGGCCCTTCACAGAGGGAAGCATGGATTTGTAGAGGTGCCAGAGCTCGGTTTTGAAATAGAGATAAATAATATTTTGAGCGACATACTTTCATTGTCAACATAACAACCAAGAGATCTCGATATCTTCCATGCTACACACATTATAGGCGGTTCCCAAGCAGAATGGTAAAGTTTATACTCCCCCACCACCAACAAGCATCAATCCATGGCTGGCTCGAAACAACGAGTGCCTCCAACTAGCAACATCCCTGGGGGAGTTTTGTTTGCAATTATTTCGATTTGATTTGCTTAGAGCATGGGACTGGGCATCCCGGTGACCAGCCATTATCTCGTGAGTGAGGAGCGTCATCCACTCCTCTTGAGAATAACCCGCCTAGCATGGGAGATACAGACAGCCCTAGTTGATACATGAGCTATTCGAGCATGCAAAACAGAATTTTATTTGAAGCTTTAGAGTTTGGCACATACAAATTTACTTGGAACAGCAGGTAGATACCGCATATAGGAAGGTATAGTGGACTCATATGGAATTACTTTGGGGTTTATGGAAATGGATGCACAAGCAGTATTCCCGCTTAGTACAAGTGAAGGCTAGAAAAAGACTGGGAAGCGACCAACTAGAGAGCGACAACAGTCATGAACATGCATTAAAATTAATAAACATTGAGTGCAAGCATGAGTAGGATATAATCCACCATGAACATAAATATCATGGAGGCTATGTTGATTTTATTTCAACTACGTGTGTGAACATGTGCCAAGTCCAGTCACTTGAATCATTCAAAGGAGGATACCACCCTATCATACCACATCACAACCATTTTAATAGCATGTTGGCACGCAAGGTAAACCATTATAAATTCCTAGCTAATTAAGCATGGCATGAACAACTATAATCTCTAATTTTCATTGCCAACATGTTTCATTCATAATAGGCTGAATCAGGAATGATGATCTAATCATATTTACAAAAACAAGAGAGGTCGCGTTCATACCAGCTTTTCTCATCTCAATCAGTCCATCATACATCATCATTATTGCTTTTCACTTGCACGACCGAACGGTGTGGATAATAATAATAGTGCACGTGCATTGGACTAAGCTGGAATCTGCAAGCATTTATACAAGGGAGAAGACAAGGTAATATGGGCTCTTGGTTAAATCAACAATAATGCATATAAGAGCCTCTTCAACATTTTCATCATGGTCTTCTCCTCTCGACCCCCAAAGAAAAGAAAAACAAATAAAACTATTTACACGGGAAAGCTCCCAACAAGCAACAGAAGAACAAGAAATCTTTTGGGGTTTTCTTTTAATTATTACTACTACATGCATGGAAAGTAAACTATCTAAAAGCTACAACTATTTTTTTGATTTTTTCTTAAGGTTTTTCAAACATACAAGAAGACTAGAAAAGTAAATAAACTAGCATGGATATTACAGTGAAAAAGTATGAGCACCGACAACTAGAATGAGTGTGTGAACATAAATGTAATGTCGGTGAGAGATACGTACTCCCCCAAGCTTAGGCTTTTGGCCTAAGTTGGTCTATGCCCATGGATCAAGGTTGTAGTTGGGGTCGTAGTGAGATACAGCAGCTATTGCCTCATGAGCTGCCGCTTGGAGGCGAGCTGCCTCCGTCCTCCTCTTATACTCGTTCGCCTCCTCCCTGGTTATAATATATCTCCCTTTTGCCTGAAAGTCAAAGAAACTAGGAGCAGGGAGAGCAACATGGAAAGTGCGGCGCCTGTCAAACATTAGTGGTACTGGAGAGGCTGTTCATTCCTCTCAATAAACTGATGGCGAACCATAGCATCATAATCTAGATAAGCGGGAGGCAATTCCATATCATTTTCATGTATGGGTATCTTGAGAAAATTAGCCACACGGGTTGCATAAATCCCACCAAACAAGTCTCCACTTAAACCATTATTATGCAACCTTCGTGCAACAATGGCCCCCAAGTTATATTGTTTATCTCCTAAAACAACACTCTTGAGAACAGTAAGGTCACGAACACACTTACACACATGTGACATGCCTCGTCCTTACCGTTTATGCATCTACCTATAAAGAGAGCAAAATAATGTATAGCAGGAAAATGAATGCACCCTATGGTAGCTTGTGTTATCTCTCTAGATTCCCCCACAATGATACTAGCAATAAAATCTTTAAACTCAGATTTGCGGGGTTCACTAGCACTTCCCCATTGCGGAAGTTTACAAGCGGTATTAAAATCTTCTAAGTCCATAGTATAAAATTTACCATAGAGATCAAATAGGACAGTGTGAGAATTGCGTGAAGATGAAAATTTGAACCTTCTCACAAAGGAATTAGTTAGGTGATAATACTGAGGGCACTTATCTAGCATGAAGCCCTCGAGTTCAGCATTACGCACATATGCGTCAAACTCCTTAATTCCTGCTCGGACCATGAAATCTTTTGACAACCATTCACAAGGCCGCACTTGAGCTTCTCTTGGTGGTTCATGGTCCGGCTCACGTATTGCGGGCCTGGGTCCTTGCTTACTTGAAGAACCACCTCGGTACATTTTCCTAAACACATTTCTTCCTCTGAAAAAAATTCTGAAAATTTTAGTAACTCAAAATAAAAGTGAACCAAACTCAATAATATTGATAGCAACTACTCCCACATGTGCCTAGAGACTATATCATGCATTAAAACTACTTGGGACCAAATAAATTTGACATGCAAGCTCAAGAACAGGGTCACCTCAGCAGCAAATATTTGCAATGAATAAAGCACTAGAACAAAAACTAATTGGACCATTGGAGGAGTCACATACCGAAGAACAATCCCCCAAAGCAGTTTTGTGAGTGGAGCTTTGAGCAAGGAGATCGAAAATGGCAGCAAGATGAGCTAGAACTCGTACTTGAGCTGGTTGGTGATTTTTTTGGGAGGAAGAAGGAGTGTGTGGTTGCTGGAATAAGTGGAGGGGGGCCGCCAGGGGCCCACGAGGCAGGGGGCGCGCCCTGGACCCTCGTGGCCAGGTGCTTGCTCCCCTGATGTGTTCTCAGTGCCAGATATTCTCAAATATTCTAGAAAAAAAATCATATTTCATTTTCGTGGCATTTGGAGAACTTTTATTTTCGGGGTATTTTTTATTGCAAGGATAATTCAGAAAACTGACAGAACATACTATTTTTGCTTTATTTATTCTGAATAACAGAAAGTAAAAGAGGGTACATAAGGTTGTGCTTTCTAACTTCATCCATCTCATGCTCATCAAAAGGAATCCACTAACAAGGTTGATCAAGTCTTGTTAACAAACTCTTTTCGAATAACATGGAACCGGAGAAATTTTGAATAACACTAGGTTACCTCAACGGGGATATGCACGTCCCCAATAATAAGAATATCATATTTCTTCTTGATAGTAGGAAGAGGAAATTCAAAACCTCCAATAGTAATAGTTGAGAATTTTCCAATAGAATTGATATTGTGGACTTGAGGTTGTTTCCTCGGAAAGTGTACCATATGCTCATTACCATTAACATGAAAAGTGACATTGCCTTTGTTGCAATCAATAACAGCCCCTGCAGTATTCAAAAAGGGTCTACCAAGGATAATCGACATACTATCATCCTCGGGAATATCAAGAATAACAAAGTCCGTTAAAATAGTAACGTTTGAAACCACAACAGGCACATCCTCACAAATACCGATAGGTATAGCAATTGATTTATCAGCCATTTGCAAAGATATTTCAGTAGGTGTCAACTTATTCAAATCAAGTCTACGATATAAAGAGAAAGGCATAACACTAACACCGGCTCTAAGATCACATAAAGCAGTTTTAACATAGTTTCTTTTAATGGAGCAAGGTATAGTTGGTACTCCTGGATCTCCAATTTTCTTTGGTATTCCACCCTTAAAAGTATAATTAGCAAGCATGGTGGAAATTTCAGCTTCCGGTATCTTTCTTTTATTTGTAACAATTTCTTTCATATACCTAGCATAAGGATTCATTTTAAGCATATCAGTCAAACGCATACGGAAAAAGATAGGTCTAATCATTTCAGCAAAGCGCTCAAAATCCTCATCATCCTTTTTCTTGTATGGTTTGGGAGGAAAAGGCATGGGTTTCTAAACCCATGGTTCTCTTTCTTTACCGTGCTTCCTAGCAACAAAGTCTCTCTTATCATAACATTGATTCTTTGATTGTGGGTTATCAAGATCAACAGCAGGTTCAATTTCTACATCATTGTTATTACTAGGTTGAGCATCAACATGAACATCATTGTTAACATTATCACTAGGTTCATGTTCATCACCAGATTGTGTTTCAGCATCAGAGATGGAAATATCATTGGGATTCTCAGGTGTGTCAACAACAGGTTCACTAGAAGCATGCAAAGTCCTATCATTTTTCTTTTTCTTCCTCTTAGAAGGACTAGGTGCATCAACATTTGTTCTCTGAGAATCTTGCTCAATTCTCTTAGGGTGGTCCTCAGGATACAAAGGTTCCTGAGTCACTTTACCCCCTCTAGTCATAACTCTAACTGCATTATCATTTTTCTTATTATTTAATTCATTGAGCAAATCATTTTGAGCCTTAAGCACTTGTTCTACTTGAGTGGTAACCATAGAAGCATGTTTACTAATGAGTTTAAGTTCACCTTTAACTCTAGACATATAATCACTCAAGTGTTCAATCATATAAGCAGTTCGTTTCAATTGTCTACCAACATAAGCATTGAAGTTTTCTTGTTTAACAATAAAATTATCAAACTCATCTAAGCATTGGCTAGCACACTTATAACGAGGGATATCACCTTCATCAAATCTATACAGAGAATTTACCTTTACTACCTGTGTTGGGTTATCAAGACCATGTATTTCTTCAATAGGAGGTAAAAATTCTTGACATCATCAGCTTTAATACCCTTTTCTTTCATAGATTTCTTTGCCTCTTGCATACCTTCAGGACTGAGAAATAGAATACCCCTTTTTCTTCGGACTTGGCTTAGGAGTTGGTTCAGGAAGTTTCCAATTATTTTCATTAGTCAACATATTATTCAATAGCAATTCAGCTTGATCAACTGTTCTTTCCCTGAAAACACAACCAGCACAACTATCCAGGTGGTCTCTGGAAGCATCGGTTAGTCCATTATAAAAGATATCAAGTATTTCATTTTTCTTGAGAGGATGATCAGGCAAAGCATTAAGTAATTGGAGAAGCCTCCCCCAAGCTTGTGGGAGACTCTCTTCTTCAATTTGCACAAAATTATATATTTCCCTTAAAGCAGCTTGTTTCTTATGAGCGAGGAAATATTTAGCAGAGAAGTAATAAATCATATCCTGGGGACTACGCACACAACCAGGATCAAGAGAATTAAACCATGTTTTAGCATCACCCTTTAATGAGAACGGAAATAATTTAAGGATATAATAGTAACGAGTTTTCTCATCATTAGTGAATAGGGTGGCTATATCATTTAATTTAGTAAGATGTGCCACAACAGTTTCAGATTCATAGCCATAAAAAGGATCAGATTCAACCAAAGTAATTATCTCAGGATCAACAGAGAAATCATAATCCTTATCAGTAACACAGATAGGTGAAGTAGCAAAAGCAGGGTCATATTTCATTCTAGCATTCAAAGATTTTTCTTTCAGCTTAGCTAATAATTTCTTAAGATCATTCCTATCATTGCAAGCACGAAAGTCTCTAGCAGTTTCTTCATCCATAACCCTCAGGCACAACAGGCAATTCATATCTAGGGGGATAATCTTCATCATCACTTTCATCAATATTATCAGTTTCAATAATTTCATTCTCTCTAGTCCTAGCAAGTTGTTCATCAAGAAATTCACCTAATGGCACAGTAGTATCAAGCATAGAAGTAGTTTCATCATAAGTATCATGCATAGCAGAAGTGGCATCATCAATAACATGCGACATATCAGAATTAATAGCAGAAGCAGGTTTAGGTGTCGCAAGTTTACTCAAAACAGAAGGTGAATCAAGTGCAGCGCTAGATGGCAGTTCCTTACCTCCCCTCGTAGTTGAGGGATAAATTTTTGTTTTCTCGTCTTTCAAGTTCCTCATAGTGACCAGCAGATATAAATCCCAAGTGACTCAAAGAATAGAGCTATGCTCCCCGGCAACGGCGCCAGAAAATAGTCTTGATAACCCACAAGAATAGGGGATCACAACAGTTTTTGAGGGTAGAGTATTCAACCCAAATTTATTGATTTGACACAAGGGGAGCCAAAGAATATTCTCAAGTATTAGCAGTTGAGTTGTCAATTCAACCACACCTGGAAAAATTAATATCTGCAGCAAAGTATTTAGTAGCAAAGTAGTAGGGAAGTAACGGTAATGGTGGAAAAAGTAATAGTAGCAGCGGTAAAGTAACGAAGCAAAGCAATATGTGAAAAGCTCGTAGGCATTGGATCGGTGATGGAGAATTATGTCGGATGCGATTCCTCATGCAATAGTTATAACATAGGGTGACACAGAACTAGCTCCAATTCATCAATGTAATGTAGGCATGTATTCCGAATATAGTCATACGTGCTTATGGAAAAGAACTTGCATGACATATTTTGTCCTACCCTCTCGTGGCAGCGGGGTCCTATTGGAAACTAAGGGATATTAAGGCCTCCTTTTAATAGAGTACCGGACCAAAGCATTAACACTTAGTGAATACATGAACTCCTCAAACTATGGTCAACACCGGGAGTGGTCCCGATTATTGTCACTTCGGGGTTGCCGGATCATAACACATAGTAGGTGACTATAGACTTGCAAGAGAGGATCAATAACTCACATATATTCATGAAAACATAATAGGTTCAGATCTGAAATCATGGCACTCGGGCCCTAGTGACAAGCATTAAGCATAGCAAAGTCATAGCAACATCAATCTCAGAACATAGTGGATACTAGGGATCAAACCCTAACAAAACTAACTCGATTAAATGGTAAATCTCATCCAACCCATCACCATCCAGCAAGCCTACGATGGAATTACTCACGCACGGCGGTGAGCATCATGAAATTGGTGATGGAGGAAGGTTGATGATGACGATGGCGACGGATTCCCCTCTCCGGAGCCCCGAACGGACTCCAGATCAGCCCTCCTGAGAGAGATTAGGGCTTGGCGGTGGCTCCGTATCGTAAAACGCGATGAATCCTTCTCTCTGATTTTTTTCTCCCCGAACGTGAATATATAGAGTTGGAGTTGAGGTCGGTGGAGCACCAGGGGGCCCACGAGGCAGGGGGCGCGCCCGGGGGGTAGGCGCGCCCCCACCCTCGTGAACAGGGTGTGGGCCCCCTGGCCTTGATTCTTTCACCAGTATTTTATATTAATTCCAAAAATATTCTCCGTGAAGTTTCAGGCCATTCCGAGAACTTTTATTTCTGCACAAAAATAACACCATGGCAATTCTGCTGAAAACAGCGTCAGTCCGGGTTAGTTCCATTCAAATCATGCAAGTTAGAGTCCAAAACAAGGGAAAAAGTGTTTGGAAAAGTAGATACGATGGAGACGTATCACTCCTCAGAGGAGGATTCAGAGACAGATGACCAGTCCTATTCCCCCCCCCCCGAGGTGCATGCTCTAACTTGGCAGGGTTACGTTGCTCATATCGTGTGTATGGTATCTTGCATTGCTATGTCATTTGCTTAGTTTAGACATGCTTTGTGTGAATGCCACCTGTTTAGTGTCTAATTACCATATATGTGAATTATGCGATGCCATCTTGTTGCAAGACATTATATATGTGAATTATGCAATGCTATCTTGTTGCAAGGCATTATATATGTGAATTATGCAATGTCATGCTATTTAGCCAAGCGTCATATATGTGAATTATATCATGCCGTCCTTTTTTTTGTATTTCTCGTTGCATTTGTCGACAATGTTTGTATATTCAACTGCTCTTCCTGTGCATCAGCCATTTGAGTTGGTGATGGAGAAATCTAGAGTGAAAACAAGGTCTTCACAGCAAACAATGCTACCTGCTGAAGTAGATATCTTGCTGGTTACAGATAGCTCTTCAGAGGAGGATTCAGAGGCAGATGACCAGTCCTATTACCCCCCTGAGGTGTATGCTCAAACTTGGCAGGGTTATATTACTCATATCATGCACATGTTGTATTGCAATGCTTAGTTTTTATATCATATGCACAATATTGAATGCCATCTCCTTAGTTGACACATCATATATGCGATTGCCCTCTGCTCACTTGCTTAGTATATAAATCATATATTTGAATTATATCATGCTAAGATGTTTACATAGACATCATGTATCTGAATTATGGCATGCCAACCCATTTTCTAAAGACATAATATAGTTATATCATCTAATCCTATTTACATAGTCATCATATTTTGGATTACGTCATTCTATCCTGTTTAGTTAGCCATCATACATTTGAAATTATGTCATGCTATCCTGTTTAATTAGCCATCATATATGTGAAATTATGTCCTGCTATTCTGTTTGGTTAGACAACATAAATGTGAATTATTTCATGCCCTGTTTTCTTCCCTACTATCCATTGCACCTGTCTATCTTACAATGTCTGTACATTCAATTACTTTTCTTGTTTATCAGCCATTTCAATTGGAGGGGTGATGGCAGTATATGTGGGAGTAATAACACGGTCTTCAGAAAAGATTGTGCTACCTGTCGATGCAGATAGAACCACGGTTGTACTTGCCCAAGAACCAGCCCCACCACACATAACCCAGACTCTCGCAGATTGTACCCCTACCCAGTTGGACAGGGAACCAGCTACACCCCTTCTAACCCCAACCCCAGCAGATAGTAACCCAGTTCCAATTGACACAGCACCGTCTCCACCACAGAGCACCCAAACACGAGCAGTTAGTAAGGCAACTGCAGTGCCCAAAGCACGAGGACCACCACTCCGAACCCCAAGTCAATGCTTAAAGCAGAAGAAGAATTGTTCTCAGGTCAGGTTCCGTAGCTATGGTTCATACTACTTTGCTCTTGCATCACTGTATTTACTCGTACCAACTAATTTCAAATTGAAGGATGCAATTGAAACTCCAATGGCGCAACAGGTATGTTTTAAACCTGTTTCTTTAACGTGTTTGCTGTTGTAACTTGCTCTATGTTGATTTTAGTTTCAATTGAATAAACAGTTATGTTCTCATGCCATGCACATTACAAGTGTTGTTATTGCTGTGTACTTTCCCACACTTATATTCTGTCTATGCTGCTTTGTCTTAAATAGATATGATTCAAACTGTATCTATCTTGATTTGCCAACATAAACTAGAATGATATAGACCATACAGTGACCATACTACATAGATATATGTTTGTTTCATGCTGTTATCCTGTCCACCTTACTACTGAACTGATTTACCAAAATGAGTTTCATATGCTACATTGTAAACCTGTGATGTGTTTGTTTGTTTCTCTTTTAGAACGCGGATAAAATATTGGAGAAGAGTACCCCGTTATGCAATGGTAAAGGAAGTAATGCAGATAAGGTTCAAGATAGTGAGACATCCCTGTTGGTCTCCAAGAAAGCTGATAAAAGCTATATTGAAGACACTGAGACAACCCCAAAGTCCTGTCTTGATGTAGTGTTCGAGTTACTGGCTACTACTGCTGGCACCAGCTCTTCGAACTCGCTGCCTGAATCAGTTCGGCTTCTTGAGTCTCAACTTCAAGTTGAAAGACATCGATCAGATGTTATGCGACAAGAAGCCGAAGGACTGAGGAAGTCCCTGCAGAATTCAGATGCATATTTTCTGGTGCAACAGCAAGTGCTGGAGGATTTAAGCGCCAAACAAGAGAAAGTTAATAAGCTTGCTAAGCATCTTGCCAGCATTATGGGTACCCAGGAAATTGTTTCTTTAGCTCTTCTGAAGTGGTTTCATTTCTGGACTTATTTTGCTGCGGCGTTTATTTGCACTGGTCGCCAACTTTGCAACCAGTGTATATGATATGCTGCTTTGTTCCCTATATTTGCACTGGTGGCGAACTTTGATGCCCAGTGGATGTAATATGTGTAATAGCCATGATAGCCTAGCATAAGTTGCTTGCTTATTTATTTCCTTGTTGTCTTGTTTATTTGTTTGCTTGTAGTCAGTGCAGTTCTTTTTCCGCGGTTTGCTAGTGGCCGCAATAACCTATTTTTTAAAACTAGGCCACAATAACCACGGTCTACATATTTACTGTAGTTACCATGGGCCTCCTACGGGCCGTAGAAACAATGGGCCTTCTTACGGCCGTAGAAAGAATGGGCCTTCTACGGGTCGTAGCATCAATGGGCCTTCTACGTGCCGTAGCATCAATGGGCCTTCTACGTGCCATATGATCGATAGGCCAAACATGGGCCAATAATAGACCGCATTATGGGCCGTAAATGGGCTAGATTTGGAATTGTCCGTTCATGGGCCGACAATAACAGGCTGTCGTTAATCGACCGTATTTGATGACGTTATGAAAACGGCCCAACGGATTAACGGGCCGCAGATGGGCCGATTGTAACCGCGGGCTGAATTTGGCCCACAAGCAGAAAAGGCCAATGACGGGCCGTAAGTAACCGAATGCTGGAAATGAGCCCAAGAATAAATGGGCCCTGAGAAGGCTAAAAGATGACACGGGCTGAAAATGGCCCAATGAAATAATGGGCCGTTAATGGGTATAAAGCGATACACTGTTCATTATGGGCCAGATTCACCACGGGCCGTTAATGGGCGAGAGTTACAAAGTGCCTCATATGGGCCGAAAGAAATCATGGGCCGGAAGTTACAATGGGCTGGAATCATATTGGACGGCCCAGATGAAGCTACTGGGCTTAATTCCGATAGGCCGTCACGGGCCGGTAGTAAGCGGGCCGTAAATGGGCTATATACGAACAGGTCGTTAACAGGCTTTCCGCGGGCCAGCCCGTTACCTTTTGACCAAGTTAAACAGGCCGGCCTTTTCATCGGAATGGGCCTCTGTTGGGCCGTGCCACATGTCGACGTATCATAGGCGCCTCCTGTCCAATGAGTGGATGACATCTGTCCACACATTGAGCTGACACGTGTTTCCTCCGGCCAATGGGAATTTTACACGTGGAAAATTCCCATTGGTTCGGGCTGTTGACGGGTTATCGGATCCAAAACCGGACCCGATAGCTTAACGGCGTCCCGTTATGGTGGATGCCACGTGTCGGTCACCCTTGATGAAAGCACTTCTATGACGCGCGATTTATTGTCATGGAAGTGGACACTTCCATGATGATAATTTTGGTAATGTCATGGAACACTTCTACGACAGCACAGGTATGACTATCTTGATTTTGTCATAAATTTGTCATGGATGTACATGCATGACAGAAAACGTGACCTACTATGACAAACACGTATCATCACGGAAGTGTATCATTCAAGATTATCTATGAACAATATTTGAATCTTCTCTGAATTCTTTTATGTATGATTGGTTATCTTTGCAAGTCTCTTCGAATTACCAGTTTGGTTTGGCCTACTAGATTGATCTTTCTTGCAATGGGAGAAGTGCTTAGCTTTGGGTTCAATCATGCGGTGCTCGATCCCAGTGACAGTAGGGGAAACGACACATATTGTATTGTTACCATCGAGGATAAAAAGATGGGGTTTATATCATATTGCATGAGTTTATCCCTTTACATCATGTCATCTTACCTAATGCGTTACTCTGTTCTTATGAACTTAATACTCTAGATGCATGCTGGATAGCGGTCGATGTGTGGAGTAATAGTAGTAGATGCAGGCAGGAGTCGGTCTACTTGTCGCGGACGTGATGCCTATATACATGATCATGCCTAGATATTCTCATAATTATGCACTTTTCTATCAATTGCTCGACAGTAATTTGTTCACCCACCGTAATACTTATGGTATCTTGAGAGAAGCCACTAGTGAAACCTATGGCCCCCGGGTCTATTCTCCATCATATTAATCTCCCGTCAACAAGCTATTTCTTTCGACGTTTATTTTGCTTTCTTTACTTTTAGTCTTTATCATAAAATACCAAAAATATTATCTTATCATCTCTATCAGATCTCACTTTTGCAAGTGGACATGAAGGGATTGACAACCCCTTTATCGCGTTGGTTGCAAGGTTCTTATTTGTTTGTGTAGGTACGAGGGACTTGTGTGTGGCCTCCTACTGGATTGATACCTTGGTTCTCAAAAACTGAGGGAAATACTTACGCTACTTTGTTGCATCACCCTTTCCTCTTCAAGGGAAAACCAACGCATGCTCAAGAGGTACCAGCGATCTTCATGGCTAGCACCCAGCCGGTTCTCGGTTCGACAGCCGCCGCGGCCATGACTTCCAGTGCAGCGGCGGTAACAGCAGTGGGTGCTGGCGGTTCAGCACGCCCGTCGGCTCAAGTTTTGACAGATATGTTGGAAGCTCTGGCGACTCTGATGGAGGTTGACGTAACCCCAGACAACCAGGAGCAGCATAAGGTAGAAGCAGCTAAGTTGCGTGATGAGATAGCGCAAGCTAAGGCAGAATTGGCAGCGAAAAACGCTAGGATGGCTACAGAGTGGGCCATCTTAAACGCCCAAGCACAGCGGATTCAAGCAGATTCATACCGGCTCACGGTGGATCAGAACGCGTCAAATGAAGTCTTGAGGAGGAAATACCGGAGTCATCTGCCCTTGATTTATGAGTCGAGGAACCTCTTCAATACACCTGGAGCAGGGGCCAGTAACCCGCCGGTGATAAACCAAACAGCTGAAGCACGAGGGGGTGAGCCGCGCGTGACAGGTTCTCCGCATATGAATAACACGCCGCCTCGGCACGTGGTGATGCCACCGGGTCATTACTCCAGCCCTTTAGACAATATGATTGCTGCGGCTACGCTATTGGCGGCTCTGCTAGTCGAGGGCGAGACTCCGACGGCGGTTGAAACCTGAAGGGCCAGGGAGCTTCTTCAAGCAGCTTTGGTACAGCAGCATGCGTATTCCTATAGTCGTGACCGGATTCATTCGACCCCTCGTCCAAGCCAGAGCTACAGTAGGCACATTGACTCGCCAGCAGTCTCGAGTACTGAGCAGCGCCGTAACCAACCTCATGGACATGACCCGGCGCGCAATGGTGCCAATGCACAGGATTTTGTGGACCAGGGCAGAGCGCGCCGGGAGGCCGAGCTGGCGGCTCAGCAGCACGCGCCGGTTTACCCGACGGCTTCAATTGAGGCGGGTGTAACTTCTAGAGCTTTGGGTGTGCCGTGTTTAAGGGCGGCTCTACGAAACGAGCGTCTGCCCAAGGACTTCAAAGGCCCTCGTAAGGTACCTAATTACACAGCAAACCAGCCCCCTGAGGCTTGGGTGGAGAGTTATGAGATGGCTATGGAGATGCTCGATGTTAGTGAGGCTGCATACGCTAAGTACTTCACCATGATGCTGGAAGGGACGGCTCGTACCTGGTTGAAGGGGCTGCTAGCCAACGCCATCGGATCATGGGCAGAGCTGAAGGCCCACTTTATCCAGAATTTCTAAGATACGTGCAAGCAGCCTATGTCGATCGTGGATTTGGTTTCTTGTGTTCAAGTTGAGGGTGAATCAACGACCAACTGGGTGCGCCGGGTCTCGACTATCATACATTCTTCAGATAACATCAACGTCGGCTCAACGGTTCTAATGTTGGATAAAAATTGCCATTTCATTCCACTCAAGCAGAAGCTTGGGCGGCTTAAGCATCATTTTAACGACATGGGGGAGCTTATGGCGGCTCTTGTCAAATATGCCGACTCTGATGGTACCAAGGACCCCAACTCTAAGGATGAAAGATCGGAAAAAGGGAAAGAAGAGTAGCGGCATGAGGGGACAACAATATAACCCAGCCAATCAGGGCGGCAACGGTAAGCGAAAAGCAGATGATTTTGGGGCTAACACCGGTGCACGGAGTTATAACCAGCTTCGTAAGGGGAGGCCGGCTCAAGGGACAAAATTTGACCTTGAGGCAATACTGAACCAGCCATGTCCAAAACACGGAACGGATCAGAAGCCAGCTACCCATCTGTAGGAGGATTACAGCACAATGAGACACTTTAGGGAGTCTTTCCAGCACAACCATGGCCCGAACGGCGGTTCAGGGTCCGGCTCTCATGGTTTGAGTCATGGAGATGGCGGTTCAAATTCCGGGTTTCAAGGCCAAGGCAACCAGGGTGGCTACCACCAGCAGAATAATCAGGTAAATCGGCAGCAGCAACAGTCTGGTTATCAGAGCAACCCGAAGCAATTGAATAGTGGACAGTACCACGTCTTCACCACCAGCCTATGTAAGCGGGATCAGAAGCTTCATAAGAGGGCAGTGAATGCTGTTGAGCCGGCGGTACCACGTTACTTACGGTGGTCAGAGCAGCGTATTGTGTGGAGCCGTGAGGATCACCCGCCCCGGGTTGACAATCCGGGTCACTTGGGTCGGGTGGTGGCGCCTCAGATTGGGGGCTATAAATTTACTAAAGTACACATGGATGAAGGTAGCAGCATTAATATACTTTATTATGAAACCTTCCGTCGCATGGGACTGACTAACAAAAATCTTAAGCCGTCAAACACCGTTTTTCATGGGGTGGTGCCGGGTAAGTCAGCATATCCAGTGGGTATGATATCTTTGGAAGTTGCCTTTGGAGATGAGAATGATTCCAGATTTGAGACTCTAACCTTTTAAGTGGTCAAGATTAAGAGCCCTTATCATGCTCTGTTTGGGCGGCCGGCTTATGCTAAATTCATGGCGAGGCCTTGTTATGTTTACTTGCAGCTTAAAATGCCAGGTTACAAGGGCACCATCACAGTACATGGGAGTCGCAAAGTGGCCCTGGAGTGTGAAGAAGGTGATGCTGCTTATGCTGGATCAGTTTGTGCAACAGAGGAGCTGAAATTTTATAAAGATAATGTTGACCCGGCGGACATGACGTCCTTGAAGAAACCAACCATGGAGCATGATCCTTCGTTAAAGTTTAAATCGACAGATGACACTAAGTTGGTTGATTTTGTTCCTGGCGACTCATCCAAGCAGTTCAGCATCAGTGCCAATCTGGATCCGAAATAGGAAAGCGCGCTCATCAAGTTCATCCATGAGAACCGGGACATCTTTGCATGGAAGCCTTCAGACATGCCGGGTGTACCGAGGGAACTCGCTGAGCACACTCTTAATATTGATCCAAAATTTAAGCCGGTCAAGCAATTCCTCCGTCGTTTTAACGAAGAGAGGCGGAAGACCATTGGTGAAGAAGTGGCCCGGCTCTTAGCGGCCGGGTTTATCATTGAAGTTTTTCATCCGGAGTGGTTGGCTAACCCGGTGTTGGTGCTAAAGAAGAATGGCACTTGGCGAATGTGTGTGGACTACACGGACTTGAACAAGGCTTGTCCGGCTGATCCGTTTGCTCTCCCTCATATTGATCAAATCATTGATGCTACGACGGGTTGTGAGCATTTAAGTTTTTTGGATGCTTATTTTGGTTATCATCAGATCAAGATGGTGGTTAAGGACCAAGAGAAGACAGCTTTCATTACTCCATTTGGAGCCTTCTGCTATGTGTCTATGCCTTTTGGGCTCAAGAGTGCCCAGGCGACTTACCAACGGTGTGTGCAGAATTGCCTTCACAATCAGATCGGGCGTTCATGCTTATGTAGATGACATTGTGGTGAAATCCAGAAAGAAGGAGACTCTGATTGATGATTTGGAGGAAACATTTGACAACCTACGGGTTTTTAAGATGATGCTTAACCCGGCCAAGTGTGTTTTTGGTGTGCCAGCGGGTAAGCTTTTGGGTTTACTGGTCTCTAACCGAGGCATTGAAGCTAACCCGGAGAAGATCAAGGCTATTACTTCCTTGGCTAAACTGGCATGTGTCAATGATGTTCAGAGTTTGGCATCGTATTGCGGCCTTAAGCCGGTTCATAAGTCGGTTAGGTGAGAAGGCTATCCCTCTTTAACAGATGATGAAGAAGACAGACCACTTTGTTTGGAGTGATGTTGCCAATCAAGAATTTGAGGATCTGAAGAGACAGTTGGCTGAACCGCCCGTTCTTGCTGCTCCCATGGATAAAGAGCCTTTGCTGTTATATGTGGCTGCCAATAGCCGAGCTGTTAGCATTGCTATTCTGGTGGAGAGGAAGGAAACAGGCAAAGAATATCCGGTTCAATGGCCGGTTTACTACATCAGCGAGGTACTTACTGAATCCAAGCAGAGGTATCCGCATTGGCAAAAGCTTGTGTATGGGGTCTTCATGGCAAGCCGGAAACTCAAGCAGTATTTTCTTGGTCATCCCATTACTGTGGTTAGTTCTGCTCCTTTAGGGGATATCATCCAGAATAAAGAAGCCACAGGTCGGGTAGCCAAGTGGGCCATTGAGCTTGGACCTCATGGTTTAAAGTATGTGCCCCGTACGGCCATCAAGTCACAAGCACTCGTGGATTTTATCAATGATTGGACAGAGTTGCAAACGCCTAAGGAAAAGCTGGATAACACATATTGGACTATTCACTTTGATGGATCCAGGCAGTTGGAAGGATCGGGGGCTGGAGTTGTCTTGACTTCCCCACGAGGTGATAAATTTTCTTATGTTCTCCGGTTATTGTTCCCTTGTACTAACAATGCAGCTGATTATGAGGCCTTGCTCCATGGTATTCGAATGGCTAAAGAGATGAACTTAAGCCGGGTGAGGTGCTTCGGTGATTCAGATCTGGTAGCTCACAAGTCTCTGGCACCTGCGATTCTAAGGATCCACTCATGGCGGCTTATCGTCGAGAGGTTGATGCTATTGCAGGTCACTTCAAGGGTTATCAAGTTGAACATATTGATCGCAGGAAGAATGAGGCGGCTGATACTTTAAGCCGATTAGGGTCTCAGCGTAAGCTGGTGCCACCTAACACGTTCCTGGATATTCTGCTCAACCCTTCGGTCAAATTACCTACAAAGGAGGATCGTGCTATCCCTGACCCGGAGGTACAATTGGTGGCGGCTCTTCATGCCATTCCTGACTGGACAGTTCCATATCTGGCTTACAGGACCCGGGGTGAGTTGCCTGAGGATGAGATCTTGGCCAGACAAATAACCTGGCGGTCTAAGTCAACGTCGATTGTCAATGGGGAGTTGCACCATCGCAGTGTCACAGGGGCGTTTCAACGTTGTGTCTCTCCTGAAGAAGGCTGTGAGATTCTGCGAGAGATTCATGAAGGAGATTGTGGTCATCATGCCGGCTCTAAATATCTTGTAGCCAAGGCTTTTCGTCACGGTTTTTATTGGTTGACGGCTCATGCTGATGCTGAGGATTTGGTTAGCAAATGTGACGGTTGTTAGAAGTTTCCACGACGAGCTCATGTTCCGGCTCAAGAGTTGAGGATGATTCCAATTACTTGGCTGTTTGCGACTTGGGGGCTTGATATGGTCGGGCCTTTTAAGAGGTCCAAGGATAAGAATACCCACCTTTTGGTGGCGGTTGATAAGTTTACTAAGTGGGTTGAAGCAGAGCCGGTTAGTAAGTGTGATGCAGCAACGACGATTCAATTCATCAAGAAGGTGATCTTTCGCTTTGGCTTTCCACACAGCATTATAACAGATAATGGTACTAATTTCTCTAAAGGCGCTATGAAAGAATTTTGTCAACGGGAGCATATTCGGCTTGACGTTTCCTCTGTGGCTCACCCTCAGTCCAATGGTCAAGCAGAACGAGCTAATCAAGAGATTTTGGGTATCAAGCCCCGGCTTATGGTTCCTTTGCAAAGAACGCTGGGGTGTTGGGTGGAGGAGTTGCCTTTGGTGTTATGGAGTATAAATACAACCCCCAACAGGTCTACAGGTTACACACCTTTTTTCATGGTTTATGGGGCAGAGGCGGTTCTCCCTACTAACATCCGTCACGATTCACCCTGCGTGGCGGCTTATGTTGAAGCTAATAATGAAAAGGCGCGTTAGGATGCACTTGACCTGTTGGATGAGGAGCGTGACCTCGCGGCGGCTCGTTCGGCGATTTATCAGCAAGACCTACGTCGTTATCACAGCCGCCGGGTCAAAACCAGAACCTCTCAAGAAGGCGACTTAGTACTCCGGCTCATCCAGGATCAAACGGATATGCATAAGCTGTCACCACCTTGGGAAGGACCTTTTGTGGTCAGCAAGAATCTGCATAATGGGTCGTACTATCTTATCGATGTTCGAGACCACAAGGACTCACGCAAGTCGGAGGAGGAGACCCGTCGGCCGTGGAATATTGCTCATCTTCGGCCCTACTATACTTGAGCCACCGGCTCTCATGACGTACATAGTCTGATGAAGTATATATTATAAACAGTATAATAAAGCCGGCATCCCTGATAATTCAAGGCCTCTATCGTTTCACTTCTTTGAAGTTGAGTCTTTATCATCATCTTATATATTCATTTAAGAGGCTTGACGCCCAAATTACAGGGATCAAAGAGAGTTGGATGCATGGCACAACTCAAACATAGGTCCCTGATGAGCACAACTTGTCAGTATGTCACTACTATCAAAACTATCATATTACTTTTCTACTGATCACTTTGCTGCAGATAATTAATCTCCAGGTGTGGTTGAATTGACAACTCAGCTGCCAATACCTTCAAATATTCTTTGGCTCCCCTTGTGTCGAATCTATAAATTTGGGTTGAATACTCTACCCTCGAAAACTGTTGCGATCCCCTATACTTGTGGGTTATCAAGACGCCGCACACGGCTTGGAATAATTGTTGTGTCTCCAAGGGGTGCCCTGCCCACGTATATAAAGGAGGGAGAGGAGGAGACCGGCCACTAGGGGTGCGCCATAGGGGGAAACCCCGGCCACTAGGGGTGCGCCATAGGGGGAAACCGACTAGGACCCCCAATCCTAGTCGGCCCCCCTTTCCTTTCTATCGGAGGGGAAAAGGGAAGGAGAGGGAGAGGGAGAGGGAAAGAGGAAAGGGGGTTGTGCCCCCTCCCCCTTGTCCAATTTAGACTCCCTTGGGGGGGTGCCACCCTACGGGCTCCCATCTCTTTCTCCCCTATGGCCCATGAAGGCCCATTACTTCCCCGGGGGGTTCCGGTAACCCCTCGGTACTCCGTAAATATCTGAAACGTCGCGAAACCATTTCGGTGTCTGAATACTATCGTCCAATATATCAATATTTACCACTCGACCATTTAGAGACTCCTCGTCATGTCCGTGATCTCGTCCGGGAGTCTGAACAATCTTCGGTTAGCAAAACACATAACTCATAATACAAATCGTCATCGAACGTTAAGCGTGCGGACCCTACGGGTTCGAGAACTATGTAGACATGATCGAGACATATCTTCGATCAATAACCAATAGCAGAACATGGATGTTCATATTGGTTTCCTACATATTCTACGAAGATCTTTATCGGTCAAACCGCAATAACAACATATGTTATTCCCTTTGTCATCGGTATGTTACTTGCTCGAGATTCGATCGTCCGTATCTTCATACCTAGTTCAATCTCGTTACCGGCAAGTCTCTTTACTAGTTTCGTAATGCATCATCCCGCAACTAACTCATTAGTCACATTGATTGCAAGGCTTATAGTGATGTGCATTACCAAGAGGGCCCAGAGATACCTCTCTGATACTCGGAGTGACAAATCCTAATCTTGATCTATGCCAACACAACAAACACCTTCGGAGACACCTGTAGAGCATCTTTATAATTACCCAGTTACGTTGTGACGTGTGATAGCAGACAAGGTGTTCCTCCGGTATTCGGGAGTTGCATAATCTCATAGTCAGAGAATATGTATAAGTCATGAAGAAAGCAATAGCAATAAAACTTGACGATCATTATGCTAAGCTAACGGATGGGTCTTGTCCATCACATCATTCTCCTAATGATGTGATCGCGTTCATCAAATGACAACACATGTATATGATCAGGAAACTTAACCATCTTTGATTAACAATCTAGTCTAGTAGAGGCATACTAGGGACACTTTGTTCTGTCTATGTATTCACACATGTATCAAGTTTTCGGTTAATACAATTCTAGCATGAATAATAAACATTTATCATGATATAAGGAAATATAAATAACAACTTTATTATTGCCTCTAGGGCATATTTCCTTCAGTCTCCCACTTGCACTAGAGTCAATAATCTAGATTACATAGTAATGATTCTAACACCCATGGAGTCTTGGTGTTGATCATGTTTTGCTCGTGGAAGAGGCTTAGTCAACGGGTATGCAACATTCAGATCCGTATGTATTTTGCAAATATCTATATCTCCCTCGTTGACTTGATCGCGGATGGTGTTGAAGCGTCTCTTGATGTGTTTGGTTCTCTTGTGAAATCTAGATTCCTTCGCTAAGGCAATTGGTCTAGTATTGTCACAAAAGATTTTCATTGGACCCGATGCACTAGGTATTACACCTAGATCGGATATGAACTCTTTCATCCAGACTCCTTCATTTGCTGCTTCCGAAGCAGCTATGTACTCCGCTTCACACGTAGATCCCGCCACGACGCTCTGCTTGGAACTGTACCAACTGACAGCTCCACCATTCAATATAAATACGTATCCGGTTTGCGACTTAGAGTCATCCGGAGCAGTGTCAAAGCTTGCATCGACATAACCATTTACGACAAGCTCTTTGTCACCTCCATAAACGAGAAACTTATCCTTGGTCCTTTTCAGGTATTTCAGAATGTTCTTGACCGCTGTTGTCGGATCACGGGTTCCGGCAAACCCTTGAGAGGTTCGAGCTCTGGGGTGCACACGAAGGACACTCTCTCCCCAACTCGCACGCTCAATGATCCCACAGCCTAGCTCGATGAATCCGAAGAACAAGAGACACAGGGGTTTATACTAGTTTGGGCCACCTTGCGGTGTAATACCCTACTCCAATTTGTGGGTGGATTGCCTCGAGAGGCTGAGGATGAACTAGTACAGTGGATGAACAGCCTCAGGAGGTGAGGTGTTCTTGAGCTCGATGAGCTGGTGAGTGTGAGGATGGTCTGAATGATCTCCCCTACTACGGTGGTGGCTAGGTCCTATTTATAGTGGCCTTGGTCCTCTTCCCAAATGTTAGGCGAGAAGGGATCCCACAACAGCCAAGTTTGAAGGGGGACAACTAGTACAAGCTATCCTGACAAAAGTAGTCTTCACCTGCCAAAGGCTCTGGTGGTGACACTATTGTGGGCTCCGTGATGACCTCCGTCCTGACGTCCTGCTGGTGTTGGTCTTGTTGCACCGATATGGAAACCTTTGCCCGATTCCTCGGGACCCCACACCTGCGCTTGCCTCCTTAGCACCAAAGAGGAAACTAGTACAATGCGCCCGTTGGCGCCCGCCTGGCCTTGGTCGTCATGGCTCATGTCACGCGAACCTCGCGAGGTGCCCCTTGCATAGATATCTCCGCTCCTCGGGAGCCAGCCTAGTGAGAATGCTCCCAAGGAGGTCTTGGTGTCGTCCGCCTCGCGAGGCTTGGCCCCTCGCGAGGGTCTCGAGTTGCCGCTGCTGAAGCTGGGCCATACCGGGCCGTTGATGGAGCCACGCCACGGGCCGCAGGCAGGCAAGTCTGGGCACCGCCATTCCCAGAACACCGATAGTAGCCCCCGGGCCCAAGGCGCGCTCGAACTTGGCTTCGAGGCGAAGCCAAGGGGCAAGTGCGGAGCGCCGCAGGCCCCAACCGCCTGTGGCCTTGATTAACGCGTGGTGACTGATGGGACGTGGGCGCCTCCGCTTCCCCATGCTGCCTCGGCAACCGTTCGACTTGACGAGACCCTGCTGCATGCAGAAGAAAACCATCATTACCTACGATCATGGAGGCTGGCGGTTGGCCTCCTTCTGGCTATAAATGAGGGGAGGGACTGGGCCCCCTCATTCATCTCTGCCTTCATGCTGATTGCTCCTTCTTCTTCCTCCTCGCCTCGCCGTCTTTCCGCACCCCCATGGCGCCGATTAGGAGGTTCTCCACCGCGAAGAAGGGAAAAGCCCCTCGTGAGGACATGGGGCCACTCCCATCGAAGAAGAGGTTGAGCCGCTCCCGCAACATTGGCGTGAGGCTGGAGGTGACGTGGCCTTGGTGCGAGCGGCCGCCGCCTAGCTACCTGCTGCCCTTGTATGCTCAAGCGTAGGGCTCTAGAGGAGAAGGCAGGGCCCCGCGCCGCGCAAGCTGCGGCCACGGCGGTCAGGATGTGGTAGTAGGCACTGCTGGCCCACGAACCCATGCCGAGGGCTCCTCGTGCGAGTTCGTGGTGTGGGCGGTGATGCCACTCCGCACATGGATCAGATTCCCACAGTTCTTTGCTGAAGAGATGACGCCGAGGGGGCCGCTCGAGCTGTGGTTGCAGCACGCCGAGTGCAGCACTCCGGCCACGGGGGCGGAGGTCGAGGTCGTCTCCCCGGGCAAGATCTTCATGACCCGTGGATGGGGCGAGGTCGCTCGTGCTTGCCGCACGGAGGGGCCCCTCGCCATCCACTTCGAGTACGATGGCGCCTCCACGCTGCTCTTCAAAGTCTTCGATGAGGAAGGCCGTCGACTGGAGTGCTCCCCTGGAGGAAACCGTCAAGAGGGCGCTGCAGCAGGTGCCGAGCCTGCCCCTGGTCCCACCCATGGCTCCTCCAGCGGCAGCGACGAATCTTGGGAGTCCAGCGACTCTCCCGAGCCCAGCGGGTCTCCGGAGATGAGCGACGACAGCTACGCGCCACCAAGCTCCCGTCGAGCCCGGAGAGCGGCAGCGGCGTCCGTCCGTCGTCGCCTTACCTGGATGGGGTTGGCGTCGGCCCCTCGTGGCCCATTGTTGATGATGGCGTCGGCGGCAACGTCTGTAGCCAGGGTTCCTTGGGGTTTTCCTTCTTTTGTTCCCTGCGAGGAATCAAGACGAACCCCATGGGTGTGTGTAAAGAAACTGTAATGCTTTTGCTCCGATGAATATTATCCCTACTATAAGATTTGTGGTGGCCTGTCTTGCTTCAGCTCTGTCCCCCCTTTTCGTCCTTGCGGTAGCTCAGCGCTCTACGCCGGCACAATTCATCGGATCTCGACAAACACACCACAAAAAGAGTTACATCAAATAGATCTCCAAGAAGATCGAGGAGAACTTTGTATTGAGATCCAAAGAGAGAGAAGAAGCCGTCTAGCTAATAACTATGGACCCGAAGGTGTGTGGTAAACTACTCACACATCATCGGAGAGGCTATGGTGTTGATGTAGACGCTCTCTGTGATCGATGCCCCCTTCGGCGGAGTGCCGGAAAAGGCCCCAAGATGGGATCTCACGGGTACAGAAGGTTGCGGCAGTGGAATTAGGTTTTCGTGGTGCTCCTCAATGGTTTCGGGGTACGTAGGTATATATAGGAGGAAGAAGTAGGTCGGTGGAGCCACGAGGGGCCCACGAGGGTGGAGGGCGCGCCCAGGGGGGTAGGCGCGCCCCCTGCCTCGTGGCCTCCTTGTTGATTGCTTGACGTCCACTCCAAGTCCTGTGGATCACGTTTGTTCCAAAAATCACGCTCCCGAAGGTTTCATTTTGTTTGGACTCCGTTTGATATTCTTTTTCTGCGAAACACTGAAATAGAGAAAAAAACAACAATTTGCACTGGGCCTTGGGTTAATAGGTTAGTCCCAAAAATAATATAAAAGTGTATAAATAAGCCCATTAAACATCCAAAACAGAATATATAATAGCATGGAGCAATCAAAAATTATAGATACGTTGGAGACGTATCAATCGCCACCCTGTTCAGCGGCTCATGGGGGTCCGGAATACTGTCGCCATTGGAACAGCCCCCTAGCCGTCCATCTTGAAGTTGATACATTGAGTTGGTCTCGCCCGTGGACGATTCACCATCAGACTAGATGGCCGTCTCACCGCCAGACACAGAGCCTTCCAATTCAGCCCCATGGATAAATCCAACAAAGGCACGCTTCACGGCCGGCTGAACCCGGGCGGGTCGTGCACGCTGAGCCGTCTCGATGATGTCGGTGCCGATGTTCGGCTCAGGGCCCGGTTCGCCGATCTTGTCGATGAAGACATGGATTCCGCCGAAGGGGACCCGGTACCCGTACTCAATTGAGACGGCCTCGGGGCCCCAGCCTGCACCGTTGATGTAGAGCTTGCCGCGATGACTCTTGGTCATCCGGCCCACAGCGTATCCCTTGATCCCTTCGAAGCTGCCCTTCAAGAACTCAAAACCACCGTGTGCTGGCCCCATGGTGGGCGCCAACTCTCGTGGAATTGTCACGGCAGATGCGCTAGTGAAAGGACTTAGTTGTGGAGCCATGGCGACGAGGTTAGCTTAAAGGGGTTAAAACGGACAAAGGACACAAGGAGTTTATACTGGTTCGGCCCCTTGCGGTGAAGGTAAAAGCCTAATCCAGTTTGAGGTGGTATTGCTAGGGTTTTGATTACCAGGGAGCGAATACGCTTTGCCTGGCTTTCGATCTGTTGTCTTCTTGCCCTAAGCCGCTGCCGGGTCGTCCCCTTATATACATGGGTTGATGCCCTGCGGCCTACAGAGTCCCGGCCGGCTCATACAGACGTGTCCGGCCCAGTGACTTATCTTACATGCCTTACAATACAAGTTACATATACATGGCGGTTTACACTTGCGGGCCTTAAGCCGCCTTCAGGTTTGGGCCTTTTATCAAGCCTACCTCATGAACCGCCATCTTCAACATACTCTTGGGCTTTATTTAGATGAACCGCCATTGGGATAACCCGGCCCCTCCTGGGCGGGTCATATCCGATAGTTATATCCCCAACATTAGGCCCCAGGTTGATTTGAACTTGTTCATGTCAATCTTCAACACTTAGAAAAAATCCTTCTTCATCTTCCTGTGTTATTTGTAACCCGCCATGACGTCATCTCCTGAGATTGCGGTAACCGCCATGACGTCACCTGTTATTAATATTATATACGGGTCAAATCTTAATAAATCCTTTCCTTTACTGAACCTCCGAAAATCGAGGCGCTCGCACCATCACACATCCATTTTCCTGTCTCCTCGATTCCCGCGCATGCCACTTATCCTTCAAGCCTTATAAATAGGGCCACGGGTCCTCTTTTCATTCTCCCCCTTTTGCCTTCTCACCTTCTTCTTCCTCCTCACAACGCTCCAGCGCGCCCGAGCTCTGCCGCCATCGACCTTCGTCTACTGCTTCGACTCCGGCCGCTGCATCACCCTGAACGGACCAGAACGCCGCGGCGCCCCTCCGCCGTCCATCAGCATCGGTAAGCCTTCACCTTTCCTCGTAATAGATCTGTCTTTAGGGTTTCCCTGTTCGTCGGTGTTCATCACCGTTCCTCCTTCTCTTTCCTAGACCGCCTAACTTTGATCTGAAAAACAACACAGATCTTGCACGGTAGCAGTTTTAGCACTTGTTTTTTGATACTAGAACATATCCTCATTGCAACAGATCTCATCTGGGCACCCCCACTTTTCTGCTGCCGCCACCTTAGGTTTAGAATTTATTTTCTTTTTCTGAACTGCCGAGATCCAATCTTATAGCTTTAATCTGTGAAACCTGTTCGTCTCAACACTTAGTAAAATTCACTCCTGTGAGATCTTAGTTAATAGTACTTGTCATGGCGGCTTACATCACCGGTTTATAAATGCCAACATATCATTAGGCCCCATTTAAGCCTTCATTCTGAACACATACTGTAACTTTTACTTCCGGCTTAATGAACCAATTTGAATCGGCAAATTTTTTCCTTTCTTTTAGGCTTCTTCACAATGCCGCCAAAGACAGTTACTTCCGGTAACTGGGTTCCCTCCATCGTTTTTGAGAACACACTCAAGGACTTCGTCAAAATCGGGTATTTGCCAGCAAAAAATGTCATGCACTATCGCGCCCCTGATCCTGGCGAAGAAAGACCTCGGCCAAAGGATGATGAAGTCATTGTGTTTTCTGATCACATGAATCGGGGCTTCCTACCGCCCGGTTCTAAATTTTTCCGAGATGTTCTGCACTTCTTTCAACTCCATCCTCAAGACATCGGACCCAATTCCGTGTCAAACATCTGCAACTTTCAATTCTTCTGCGAAGTATACCTTCAAGAGGAACCCAATGTCGAACTCTTTAGGGAATTTTTCTATTTGAACCGCCAAAACGAGTTCACGAACGGACCCAGCTTGGAACTTGGTGGAATCTCAATTCAACGAAGAAGAGACGCCATCTTCCCTTATGCTCACCTGCCGAGTCACCCCAAGGATTGGAACCAGACGTGGTTTTATTGCAAGGATATCTCTCCGGCTGACGAGAATCCATTGCCGGGTTATCGTGTTGAATGTCTTGACCCAAAGCATAATCTTCCTGAAAAGCTTACAGCCGCTGAACATAAAAAGCTTGCCCCCAATTGCGAAGGTCAAGGCTTTGCTAGGAAACAGATTAACCGGCAATGATTTAGTCTGGTGCAGGGTCTCGTGGCAAATCATACCCTTGAGCCGTCGGCCCGGCTTAATGTGTACCTATACCGGCGGTACAAAGGATCCATTACGCCACAACCCCTTGCATTTGACTGATGATGCAATTACTGAAATGACAAAGACCCTTCTGAATGAAGACTCAGAAGACTGCCGCAAAGTGGGTCTGAACCCTTTCTGCAAACTTAACCCGCCGCCAGATGTAAGTCTCTAACTTACTTCACTTTTATCTCATAGTTCAAATATTGTACTAACTCAACTTTGCTGACTTCCACAGGCTAAATCTGATTTTTGGAAGGCAAAATATGATCATGAAGCCGCCAAAAAGGCCAGGGCTGCCAAGAAAGCCACCAAGAAAACCACCAAGAAGCATAAGAAGAAACAAACTGCCTATGAAATGCTTAATCTAGACGACACCTCTGAGTCGGAGGTAGCCCTTGACTCTCTTGGCTCTTTTTTCAATTATCTTATTGACATTGATTACTCTCAGGATGATACGGGGGCCAGTCAAGCAGTTGAAGAAGAGCTAACTATTATTCCCTCCGGCTCAGCACATTTGCCAAGACAGAAAATTCGACGAGTAACCCGGAAAGTAAGATTTTCACACCCCTTAGATCATTTGGATCCTCACTTTATTTTGAAGCAATAGCAGCACAAGAGCCAGCGCCAGACTCGGAACAGCAGAGGTGAAGAATTGTCCTCCGGCTTACCGAATACTCCAGTTCCATGAAAACGCCAAAACGAGGTCCTTCCGAACTTAAATTCTCTTTACCCGCTGGCGGGTCTTATTCGCCAGCCACTCAATTCCTCTAATTCAAACTTCCAGGAGGTTTCCGACTCTTCCTCTGGCGACTCATCACACGCCTAGCTACCTGCTTTCAAGACTACCCCTAGGTAACCATAATTACCATTTATTCTGTACCTCTTTATACTCTTACAATCATACCGACTTATCACAACCTGTGCAGTGGGCAAGCAAAGCCTAGAAAGAAGGCAAGGGTGACCAAGCCAGCTGAGGATCCAAAAGTGGTTGAACCGAAACAGCAAGTCTCCGCACCCGATGTTTCTGAAAAACACCCAGACGAACCTGCCCCTGATGTTCCACCTGAAATTCCCGATCTCCCCATTGATGAAACCAATATCAATTCTTCGAACACTGCACCATCAAGCCCACTTAAGCCATCAGAGACTCATACTGATGACGTTCTGATCACTGGCACCGGCTTTACAGAACCAGGAAATCCAACAGCTTTGGCCAAGCACTCTGCCAAACAAGAAGTTATTGAAAGGCGGAAAGTGAGGTTTGACGTCTCCCATTATGCACAACTGAGCAGCAGTGAAATACTCTCTGGCTACCTCAGCCAAGTACACTCCAGCCGCGATCTTGAAATTGATATGGTGAAGCAAATGCATCAGAAATATGAGGTATGACTTCCTGCTTAAATAAATTATGTCCATCTAGCCAGCCCCCAAGTCTACTGGGTATGATAAGATTGAAATTCTAAATAACAAGTCACTCAAGCGAGCAATCATATCAGAATTATATTTCAATTATTTCATAACATTTGCATTGAAGTGATCTTGTTTTCTAATGTAGTTTTCAAACTCATAAAGGCATTGGCTAGGGTGCAAATTGTGAGGATTGTCATTATCATTGAACTTCATTAAAGAATGTACCTCTACCACCTTGGGCATTGGTGGTGTATTAAGCCCATGTATTTCTTCAATAGGAGGTAAATTTTTAACATCCTCAGCTTTAATACCTTTTTCCTTCATAGATTTCTTTGCCTCTTGCATATCTTCAGGACTGAGATATAATATACCCCTCTTCTTTGGAGTGGGTTTAGCCGGTGGTTCAAGAAGAGTCCAATCATCATAATTTTTAATATATTATTCATTAATTCTTCAGCTTGCCCAACAGTTTGTTCCCTGAAACCACAACCAGCACAACTATCTAGGAAGTCCCTAGAAGCATCGGTTAGTCCATTATAAAAGATATCAAGTATTTCATTTTTCTTAAGAGGATGATCAGGAAAAGCATTAAGTAACTGGCAAAGGCTCCCCCAAGCTTGTGGGAGACTCTCTTCTTTAGTTTGCACAAAGTTAAATATTTTCTGTAAAGCAGCTTGTTTCTTATGAGCAGGAAAATATTTTTCAGAGAAGTAGTAAATCATATATTGGGGACTACGCACACAACCAGGAGAAATAGTTTTGTACCAAGCTTTAGCATCACCCTTTAATGAGAACGGAAATAATTTGAGAATAAAGTAATAGCGAGTCTTCTCATCATGAGTAAAAAGGGTGGCTATGTCATTCAACTTAGTAAGATGTGCCACAACAGTTTCAATTTCATAACCATGGAAAGGATCAGATTCAACCAAAGTAATTAACTCTGGGTCGACAGAGAATTCATAATCCTTATCATCAATAAAGATAGGTGAAGTAGCAAACTTAGGATCATATTTCATTCTAGCATTTAGAGATTTTTCTTTATACTTGTATAATAATTTCTCTAGATCATCTCTATCCTTACAAGCAAGAATATCTCTAGTTGTCTCCTCATTCATAACATAACCTTCCGGTATCTTAGGCAATTCATATCTAGGAAGGCTAGTTCTAGCAGGTGTTTCAGGAGTTTCAGTTTCAAGCTCATCATCAGATTCAACAATATCATGTTGTATTACTCTAGCAATTTGTTTATCAACAAAATCACCAAGTGACATATCATCATCATCAAGAAAGGTACTAGCATCATCATAAGCATCATTCATAGTAGAAGTAGCATCATCAATAACTTGCGACATATTAGAATTGATAGCATGTGGTGGTGTTGCAAGTTTACTTATAACAGAAGGTGAATCTAAAGCAGAACTGGATGACAGTTCCTTACCTCCCATCATCTTTGAGGGATAAATCTTAGTCTTAGGATCCTTCAGATTCTTCATAGTGATAATTTGATAATAATCCCAAGTGACTCAACAAATATAGCTATGCTCCCTAGCAACGGCGCCAGAAAAAGGTCTTGATAACCCACAAGTACAGGGGATCGCAACAATTTTTGAGGGTAGAGTATTCAACCCAAATTTATAGATTCGACACAAGGGGAGCCAAAGAATATTTGAAGGTATTAGCAGCTGAGTTGTCAATTCAACCACACCTGGAGATTAATTAACTGCAGCAAAGTGATCAGTTGCAAAGTAATATGATAGTTTTGATAGTAGTGACAGTAGCAACGGTAACGGTAACAGTGATAGCAGTAATTTTGTAGCAAGTGTAACAGTAGTAACTTAGCAAGAACAATATAAGATAAATTCGTAGGCATTGGATCGGTGACTTGTTGGATGATAGTCATCATGAGACAGTTATAACCTATGGCGATACGGCACTAGCTCCAGTTCGTCAATATAATGTAGGCATGTACTCCGTAAATAGTCATACGTGCTTATTGAAAGAACTTGCATGACATCTTTTGTCCTACCCTCCCGTGGCAGCGGGGTCCATATTGGAAACTAAGGGATATTAGGGCCCCCTTTTAATAGAGAACCGGAACAAAGAATTAACACATAGTGAAAACATGAACTCCTCAAACTACGGTCATCACCGGGAGTGGTCCCGACTATTGTCACTCCGAGGTTGCCGGATCATAACACATAGTAGGTGACTATAACTTGCAAGATCGGATCTAAAACATGGATATAATTATGATAACATAAACGGTTCAGATCTGAGTTCATGGCACCCAGGCCCAAAGTGACAAGCATTAAGCATAGCAAAGTCATAGCAACATCAATCTAAGAACATAGTGGATACTAGGGATCAAGCCCTAACAAAACTAACTCGATTACATGATGAATCTCATCCAACTCCTCACCGGCCAACGAGCCTACGAAGAAATTACTCACTCCCGGTGGGGAGCATCATGGAATTGGCGATGGAGAAGGGTTGGTGATGACGAAGAACGAAGATCCCCCTCTCCAGAGCCCCAAACGGACTCCAGATCTTGCCTCCCGATGAAGAACATGAGGTGAGGCGGCTCCGTCTCGTGGATCACGATAATTCTTTCTCCCTGATTTTTTCTATAAAAATAGGATTTTATAGCGTTGGTTTCAGGGTCTGCGGGGCCACCAGGTGGGGACAACCCACCTGGGCGTGCCAGGAGAGGGGGGCGCGCCCTGGTGGGTTGTGCCCACCCAGGTGCCCCTCTACGGCAGGTCTTGGCTCCAGAAATTCTTATTTATTATATAAAAATTCCTCGCAAAGTTTCGTTCCATTCCGAGAACTTTTATTTCTGCACAAAAACAACACCATGGTAGTTCTGCTGAAAACAGCGTCAGTCCGGAGTTAGTTTCATTCAAATCATGCAAATTAGAGTCCAAAACAAGAGGAAAAGCATTATGAAAAGTAGATACGTTGGAGAAGTATCAAGTCTCTCTCCACAGTTTACTCCTCCGGTCATAGCGTTGTAGTGCTTAGGCGAAGCCCTGCGCGGATCACATCACCATCACCGTCACCACGCCGTCGTGCTGACAACACTCTCCCTCGACCCTCTGCTGGATCAAAAGTTCGAGGGACGTCATCGATCTGAACGTGTGCCGAACTCGGAGGTGCCGCACGTTCGGTACTAGATCGGTTGGATCGTGAAGATGTTCGACTACATCAACCGCGTTAACCTAACGCTTCCGCTTTCGGTCTACAAGGGTACGTGGACACACTCTTCCCTCTCGTTGCTATGCATCTCCTAGATAGATCTTGCGTGATCGTAGGAATTTTTTTGAAATTGCATGCTACGTTCCCCAACAAATTTAACTGTAGCACATGGGTAGTACGAAAAGGGGTTTGCATAACGAACTTGCTGCTGCCAGTTTCCTTCCAAAATGACCTTTATAGATGGATGATGGAGTGGCTACGCCAGGCCGGTATGGCAAAAAAATTGATGGTAATTCAGGGGCTCTGCAACCTATGCTTGGTTAGGAATGAAGCGAAGGACAGAAAGTGTACCAGTGACCCATGAAAAATTGTTGATTAGGTGACACACCTGGTAGAGGAGTGGCATAAGTTATACAAAGGCGCGCCACTAATGCTTGAACCCTGTCAAAGGGAGCATTGGCTCCCTCCGACCGATGGTTGGATCAAGGTGATGTAGAAGAATGAGGAATAGGGAAGGAGACAGAGCGGTGCTTAGAGACCATCATGGGTCGGTTCTCACTAGAGCAAGTCACCCCCTCCCCTGTCCATCTCTAACCATGAACGGGGAGAATTAATTGAATTTCATCGTGCAATCCAATTGCAATGGAAATGGACATAAGGAACCTCATTGGGGAGATTGACAACAAGGCAATGGGGGGTAAACCCAAGGATTCGATAGAAACATGTCTATATATTGGTCTCTCATTGAAAAAGTGAAGGACTTGCTCCGCTTTAAAGAGGATTTGAGGGTTTGTTGGGTGCACCAATCGGCTAAGGCGTCAGACATATCTCAACTAAGGACAGTTGCGGGAAGAGGATATGTGGAACATGGCTTCAAACCCCTCTGGATTGTATTATGAATGGTGTGCTCTAGGATCTAGCCGAGCATATTTGAATAAATGGCGACACATCAAATTAAAAAATAAGGAAAACAAAGCAGGCGGGGAATAGCTCAGTTATTAGCGTTGAAACCGGGGAAATAAAATCCAACGTTGAAACAAGCTAAGGAACCTCTATTTATGCAAATAGATCCAGGACATAGCATGCTCCTATGGAATCTCTGATATAGCCATGACTGATTAAGCAAAAGTATCCACTTCCCTTGTTTGGCGAAAAGATGGCATCCTTGGAGATATGATACCTTAGCTTACATTACAAGTGAGAGGGGTGGCTGCGGTGAGAGGAGCGACTATGAGGGGAGAAAGTGAGAGGAGTGGATGCAGTGAGGATAAGGCTGGTTAGGCGAAAAATATATTTTGGTTATGAGTTGAGGAAGAACTTTTTATTATACTTGCTCAAATATCGTGCGAACGAAGCTAAAGACAATATTTTTTATATTGTGCGAGAATATCTTAAGCACATTAAGTAGATCTTAATTTGTAATAAATTATGTATATATAGCCGAATTACTTTTTTTATCAACTTACATTACAAGTGATGCGGATTTCAATTATCGCCGAATTGCACGTGAAATTTAACATACATTATGTTTCTATATAACTTCAGAAAAATATTTCAAAAGACTGTGGCAAGACATTCTACTACTCCCTCCGTCCCATAATATAAAATGTTTTTTAACACTACACCAGTGTCAAAAAACATTTTACATTATAGGATGAATGGAGTAGTATGCAAATAGATCCAGGACATAACATACTCCTGTGGAATCTCTGATGTAGCCATGACTGATTAAGTAAAAATATCCACTTTCCTTGTTTGGCGAAAAAATGGCATCCTTTATCCAGATACGATACCGCACTGTACCGGGTAACGATAACAGATGCAGATAAGATACCGCACTCTAGTTTGGGCGCAAAGCTGCAGCCCTTTCTGGTGGTTGGCGGCTGGTCATTTCAGTCCAGTTGCCGGGTGACCGACTCTGTTGTTTGTACACACATCTCCTTGATTATAGCCCATCATCAAAAAAAGCTTTCGCCTCGTTTTATATATAAAGCACCGACCAACAAGTATTCAAAATGAATATACCGACCAAGACAAGATACATAGGCGCTGAGCGCAACAACACCACTCCTAGCACTACCACAACGAAGAGATGAAGTTACATATGACGAACCATGGGTTCCAAGGCGGCACCTTCAGGAAGGGTACGTCACCGAAGCGCCGCCACCGCCCGATCCAAGGATCAAAGTTTTCCCTGGAGCCGCATGACGGACAATGAGAGCCGCGACGACGCCTTCAAAAAGGGAACGATCTTCGCCGCCGCCGGTCTGTCCAAAGATAGAACATGTTTACACCTCGGCCAACACTCACCGCCACCGAACGCCACATCCCAGCAACCACGCCGCCCACACGGCCATGGTGACCGGGCAGCGCCACAGCACGGGCTTTGGCCAAAAGCACCGTGAAACCACCACCAGGGTCGCCGCCCCGGCATTCAAGACCTTGACACCACCTCACACGAGACCCGCCTCCACCCCAACGAAAGAGACGAGCGGAAAGGTCCCACCTTTCGCACCCCTGGGCGACCCCAGCGTCGAGACCCGATAGGCCGGCCAGAACTAGCATCCACCGATCCGTCCTGCTGCCCCGGGCGCGAGACGAGCTCGGTCCTGCAGCACCGAGAGCGGGACGAGGTCAGTCCTGCTGCATCGTGCGCGAGACGAGCTCGATCCCGCTGCACCGTGCGCGAGACGAGCTCGGTCCTGCAGCACCGGGCGCGAGACGAGTGGTGGACCGCAGCTGGGTGAGGACCAGCCCTTTAATGGGAGTATCGCCTGGATGATGAGGAGATAGGGCAAAGGTCGAGACGGTCCGAACGCAGACGAGCCGACGCCGGAGAAGCCAACCGCTGCCGCGGGCAAATCCGCTACCACCGCCACTGCGCCGCCACCCCGACCAGCCGAGATGGCCCCGGTCGAGGCAGCCGCCCGCAGCCCTAGCCGAACGCGGCCCGCGCCGCCGAGAGGTCAGATCTGGCCGGGCCGCTTGCCGCCGTCCCCGACCCCTGGCTCACACCACTACCGCCCTCCTGCTTGCAAATTCCCTGCAAATCAACACCATTTGTAGACCGGCTAGTACTACTACGTAGTAGTAGCGTTGCAGTTTCCGGTGAAGCCTCTTTGTTTTTTCCAATGTGCCCATGCTTGGAAAGAACCTGCGAATTACCTAAACTTGCATGTAGACTAGTAGTACTGTACTGGTAGTAGCGAGAGTTGTACGGTCTCCTTCTTTGTACTCTGAAGGAAACGACGTAGATAGAAAAATAAAGGTCACCAGTCGTCGGTCGCAAGTCGTGACACCAAGGTAGTATTCAGGTAAGGATGCACATGTACGACCGTATGAGTGTCTGACCGGCTCAAGTCTATAAACATAATATACCAGCCGTCTCACTGGCTTGAACGGAACTACTACTACTACTAGGAGGACTCTCAACCACCCTGACGGAACATAAGCAAAACAAGTTGAAGTCTTCCCAGATTGTACTTATTTACTCTGAGTGATGCGTAGGATTTGACCTCCCTGTATGTAAGCTTTGGAAATGGGTCGAGCTCAGAAAACTCGCGACCGGAAGACCAGATAGACTTCGGCGAGGAAAATAAGGCATCACTTCTCAAAGTTAACAAAGTGTTCTTGCTTTTCCGAAAGGAGAATTTCACTCGTTTTGGCGAGGAAACTTTCGCTTTTTTTTATTGCCTGTGTACAGTTTTTGTCGCGCCTGTTTCGTCGAGAAAAGAAATTTCCACATTTTTCATCCCGAGGACAATGTTCCAATCAGAAGTAGGCCTCCGATAACGATACCTGACTCCGGCGCACCCCGCGGGAAATGGCGTGTTTCCGGTGAGGAACGACGACGAGCTGATCGGTCGAGGGGCCGACAGAGACTTGTCCACACCGGTCCTGCAGTCAGTCTAGTGTTTTCACAACTGAGATGCCGTTTTGTTCTCTTGTGCCAAGTTGAGAAACCCATGCGCGACATACTCAGATTCTCTTCCATTTATATTCAAAATAATCCAACTGCTTCACCGAACTGGAGCTAATTAATCCTGGCCTGACGCCCTTTCCAGACCCCGGGCAGCTAGTTTATGTCTTAAATCCTTCATATATTTGGTTTGGTTCAGGGTTGGACATTTAAAAAGATCACGCCCTGATTGTTAATCATCAAACATCACGTCAACCACGCAGGAGTTGGCACTGATTCCCGTTTCAGAAGCAAATGCACGGAACTGTGGTTCTCAAAAAAAAAAAAAAAGCACGGAACTGTGCCACACAGTACTCCCCGCAAAAAAAGAAGAAGTAATAATGCGTTGGTAATGTCATCGCTGGTGCCGCGTAACGATCGGTCGGCGACAAACGGCCACCCGCTTTGGATTAGTGCGGACGGGCATCGGGCTTTTCTGTGTCCGCGACGATCTCTTCCGTTTCCCCCCACTTAATCCTGCCTCTGCCTGTTACTGTGCTCCTGTAATTCGTGGTGGCAGCTTCCGTGGAGTGTCACGGTCTTTAACGACTCCGATTACTATGCGAATCAAGAAGAAAATCTTCCATGAGTGGGGCTTGTTTAGAATGGTCGCCGCACGATTCACGTACGGTATGCGTGCCGTGGTCCAGGCAGGAAAACGACTCCAGTTAGGCCGTGTACGGTGCTAGGTGCTTAGAGAGATGTTTAGAAAAATAAACCGGATTTTTCTGAAGCACCGGTGCATATTTCTACAGGAAAGACGCTTAATTAAGCGTCTATCATGTACAAATAAGCACCGGCGCTTAAAAAAAGTCTGGTTTATTTCTCCAAGCACCTCTCCTAAACACCTTGCATTGTACAGAGCCTTAGTCGCCAGCAGCAGTGTCTCCAGATCACCCTCACCAATTATGCTCAATAGATATTTCCTCTCTTCACTTGAAGAAGGAAGCTCTTGGGATCATCAGTCGTTTTTAGAGCTTCTCCCTGACAAAGATTAGCAGAATGGCTAACAAGGTGGCCCATGAGATTGCTAAGTTCTTCTTCGGGGGGGGGGGGGGGGGCTAGGTCTGAGAAATTCGCATCGCATGCACAAGCGGGGGCACCCTTGATTACTGGTGTGTGTATGTGGAGGGGTGGCGGGGGGGGGGGGGGTATCTTTTCAGTGCAAAGTTCAAATTAAGTTTTGAGTCCATAGTTGTGTTCATTGTGACAAAATCTTTCAAACAAGACCACTTTTAAATACAACTTTTTGAATATATTAAGTTTCAATATAAAACTTGATGCTAGTGATATTAGGTTTTTATCAACTTTCATTTGCTTTTAGGGTTTAGGGGTTAGAGCTTTGGATTTAGGGTTTTAGTTTTGAAACTTGGTGAATTTATCATTTGTCTCTATCAACTTTTAGTAGTTGAAAATTGGTGCACTTTTTAGAACTTATCTAAACATATTCAAAGGTGATCTTTTTTTAAAGCCCTCATCACAAGGAATCACGAAAATATGCAAAAAATAAATATAAATTGGACTTTCGCTCCAAAGGATGTAATAGATTTAAATTCAGAAGTCAAAAGAAAAAGCATGAGAGGTGGGGGGAATGGGCCATGCAGTCTCTGCTAAAAGTTGCATGCATGTACATAGTAATTAAGCCCTAAATATATCTACATGTTTCCATATCTCGACGCAATCATGCGGCCTAGAATTCACGTGCCCCGCTCGTGTGTGTCATAAATCCTCTCGCGGCTAGGTTTGATGGCTTGTTGGTTAGTAGTGTTTCGTGCTAAACTATTTATCGAGAAGTTTTTCACCATCATCATCTCTCTATTCGTGAAGATTTAATCTAGAGGCGTTTTCTGATACTCTACCGCAAGTTAAGTTAGTCCTTGTAACAAGTAAAGATAGTAAGACTAATAATTTTACTAGTTTCATTGATACTGTAGTTGTGTGAAGGTACTGATAAATTGATTGTCGTTCAAGCACTCCTAATGGTTCGACAAATTTTAAGGTCATCCGTTTGACGAAAATTTCCACTTGATTACAAATCTCTGCACTTGAGGGTGCAACAACTTCCTTGATTAGAGGAAGCAAAGTTTAACCCAAATTTTTTTCATAAAATTTATGTATGTCTGCCAAGTCGCCAACTTGTATACGTGAGACTATTTTGATTTTTAACCTTATAAATGTATCTGTTGAATCTACCTAGAGAAAGAAACCATCCCATCTCGAGAGTCAAAATTTTGATCACCGACATACTATTTGCTATGCACATGAGATTTTGAGTGTGGTGTGAGCATGCCATCTATGTGACACCACAGTGTTCATTTCTCCTTATCGCAGACATTATCTTTATCTAGTTACTAACCATCCATAATATATTTCATTTAATAAAAAGAATGGAGCAACTAGTTACTGACGAACCACAGTAAGTCAACCTTTTTGGCCATTAGATCTTTGGCTGACAATAACAAAAGTTTTTTGTATAAATTACAAAAGCCAAGCCTTGGATTCAAGACAACTCAAGAACTTTGGCCTCTGATGTTAAGTTGCATACACTAGTTAACATAACCTGTAGTTTTTGGATAAATTGCGAAAGTCAAGATTTGAACTCAAGATCTTAGACTTTGTTACCATGGTGGGTTTCGTGTAGTAGGCAATGCATCCAAAAGTCTGAACTGATAGAAAGAGTTAGGCAACCTACATATACACTTTAGGGAATCTCCAACGTTGACCCGCAAATTCTCTCCGGCATCCATCCGCGGACAGGGGGGCCAGTCCATGAACACGGATGCGGGAGGCGGCCATCCAACGTTGCGAGCATACAATTCAAGCCGGGTTTCAACTAACCGGATGAAATTCAGGCAAGCACGTCGGATTTTCACATAAACCGGAGCACATTTATTACAATTAGGTCATTTTTCATATAAAATGGATGAAATTCATTATGTTTTGGACAATTTTTAACTAAACCCTACTCTAAACCTAATTTAAATGATCATCGGCGCTCGTTCCCCATGTACGACCATGAGTCCCGAGAACTGAAGCCCCCGACTCTTGCCTTCGCCTTCTTCAGTTCTGTCTCGGCGCTCTCTAGATCTGCCTCCCAGCCTTCGCCACCGCAGCATGAGCGGCTAATCGGCTGATGATGATCAGCCCACTAAGCTTGGCTTCAGCAGGAAGGAAGGAGCAGTGGCCTTCTTGGGAATCGAGTGGCGGCGACCTACCATGCATTACTCTTCCTCGGTGCTGGCGGCGCCCCTGGACGTGCCGACTTCGTGGTCGTGGTGGCAGGGCGCGGCCGTGGCGGGGCTGACTATGTCGTCCTCGTCGTTGCTCTTGCCGACCACCTCATCCACCACCTCGTCCATCTCCATGCAGGCGACCTCTAATTCCGCCTGATGGAGGCGGTACCGCCAGCGGTCGTGGAAGATGTCGCGGGGAGGGGAGCGGTAGGAGTTGAGCAGCGCTCCTGCTCCGTCACGTCCACGTACGGCACGGTGGCCGTGTCGATGGCGAGTTGCTCCTCCACGCACCGACGCTCCATGAGGAGGCCGATGTTGTAGGCCTGGTCGACTTGCGCCTATTGGAACTTGGCCTCCTGCTCCTCCTACAGCATGTCCGTGTAGTGCACGCATGCCTCGCCGATGGTCAGGCCGGCATGCACCGGTGAGGAGGGTGGCGCCGGCTCATCCTCGGACGCGTCCTCCATTGGGATGTTGTCAGTCGCCGTCTGTCTGCCGGCCTGCCAGCTGGCAGCAATGGCGGTCATCTCCTTCTTTTGCTCAGACGAGAGGCTTTCCCAGAGAGCTTTGTAGCCCGAGGAGGCCATGGATGGCATGGTGCAGAGAGGAGAAAGGGACCAGACTTCATCTATGGCCGGGGCTGGAGTTTATATAGCGGGCGGATGGCAATGGGCCGCGACGGTGTGGTTTAATGAAGGGCGGCAGATGGACGGACGAGGGGCGCCTAAGTAGGTTTCTCGGCATCCGCATATCATTAATGTAGGGTGACAGAACGTCAGAGTGTCTGCTACTCACGATGGATTTGTTAGATTTCCCCGGAGAGGAAGGGTGAAGCAGTATAGTAGCTGATAGTATTTCCATCTGTTTAGAACCAAGGTTTATCAAACTAGTAGGAGGCACCACACGGACAACTTTAACAACACCTGCACACAAACAAAACAATTGCTTGCACCCAACAAACACAAGGGTGTCGTCACTCCCCTTGTTCTTGGCAACCACAAGATTAAAAGCTGATAGTGACATGCAAAGTAACTAAAAGTAAAAGAACAAATGAAGGAGCAATTTTGGAGACTTTAGTATTGATGAAAAATAGACCCGAGGGCCATAGGTTCAGTAGTGGCATCTCTCTCGAAAGCATAGCAACAGTGGGTAAACAAATTACTGATGGGCAATTAACAGAACTGAGCATAGTTATAATTGTTATCATTCATGGCATAATCAATACATAAGCATTACGTTCATGATAAGTAGACCGTTAATCCGATTTCATCTAGTAATATTACTCCACCCCAAGACTGCTATTCAGCATGCATCTCAAAATATTAAGTTCATGATAAACAGAGTAACACTTTAAGAAATATGACATAATGTAGACAAAATAAGATCAATCAATATGACCAAATCAACTCTTTTTATCCTTAGTAGCAATAATACAATACGTGCCTTTGTCCTTATTGTCATTGGACAAGATCACCGCAAGATTGAACCTACTACAAAGCACCTCTCTCGCTGAAGATAAATCAATCAAACTTGGCCAAAGTAGACGGATAGATCGAAGAGAAATAGAAAACTATGAAATTACGCAACAAAGAAATTTCAAGAGAATCATAGTAATTCAATCAATAATCTAATCATAAACACCACAAAAGATTACATGGGATGGATCTTAGAGAAGATCATTGTATTGAAGATCAAAAGTGGGAGAGAACCATCTAGCTACTACTATGGACCCGTAGGTCCTACAGGAACTACTCACACATCATCATGGAGGCAGCAAGGTTGATGAAGATGGCCTCCCCAATGATTCCCCCTCTGATAGAGTACCAAAACAGGGCTCCAGATGGGATCGCTTTGGAACAGAGGCTTGCGGCGGCGATAAAATTCTTTCGGATCAAGCTTCAAGGGTTTCTGAATATTTGAGAATATATATGCCAAGAATTAGGGCAAATGGAGCTACGAAGGGCCCACAAGTCAGGGTGGCGCCCTACCTCCAGGGCGCGCCCCTAGCTTGTGGGGCCCTCGTGGGTCTTCTTGCTTCCTTCGAAGCTTCCAGGGTCTCTTATTATCGATAAAAAAAATTCGTCGTGTTTGGACTTCTATAGGTATGGATTTTCTGGAAAACCAAAAACATGCAAAAAGAAGGAACTAACACTAGGCACCAAATTAATAGGTTAGTCCATGTCGTGGGAGTGAGTCTGACAGTACGAGTAGGGGGTACGTAGGAGGAGTCAAGGTCCTAGCTACGGCGAGGTTGCACACGCAACTTTACGAGTTCAGGCCCCTCTCGGAGGAGGTAACATCCCTATGTCTTGGTGTCTCGGAGGCTTGTCGACTGGATTATGCGTGAAAGTTATAGGGGGTGCGAACCCTTGTGCCAGAGGAGGGGGTGGCTTATATAGAGTGCGCCAAGTCCCTCCAGCCCTCGGTTACACAGGGTTCAATGTGAGTTAAGCCAGGGGCGTTACTGGTAACGCCAGCTATTAATGATCTTTATGACTACGGAGTGAACGCCTGACCGTTGCCATCCTGGGGTGGCTTTAGATCTTCTGTACTCCGAGTGATTCTTCATATGGTCGAGTGACGCTATCATGGTCGAGTGGAATTGGGGTATCCGAGTGGAATATTCCGTCGAGTGGATTGCACTTCAGGGTGATTTCAATCGGTACCTTTTGTTGGCCTTTGAATGTCTTTGACTCTAGGGCAGTGTCCTTGGGTAGGGTATCTAGCTCAGGCCTAAGACCCTACCCTAGGTACATGTCATCGCCAGTCCAGAAAAATAATATAAAATTGCATCCCATAGAAAAGTGTTAATATAATGGTAGTTAACAATACAACGATTATAGATACGATTTGAGACGTATCAGTGTCGTCTGAACGCGGAGCAGTTGCATGCACCAGGAAGCGATACGGGCGGCGCTCTCTCGGCTAGCGCGCCGCTCCAATGCCGGCGGCAGTGAGAGGCCGCGTCCGCTCTGGCCGGGCATGAATGCGCCACTGACGCTCTGGAGCGCCGCTGACCGCATCGGACGGGAAGCGCGTGCGAACGAGAGAGGGGGTTAATGATGGGCCTGGGTAGCTAGAAACGGACGTGGCGACGGTCCGGACGCCCACAAAGCCCCTCTAGTTTGTCTCCGGTTTGCGGGAAAAAGTGCGTCCAGACGGACGATCAGACCGATACAGGACCACGTTGAATAACAAAACACGTCCAAAAGTATGCCGGCCGTTTGAGGGTTAGCGTTGGAGATGCCCTAACACCTTCTTCCTCCAGCCTCCTTACTCTTACTATTCCATCCACGACAACCGGCTGACAACTTACAGCCGATGGTGCTCCTACCCGCAAAGCGTTGCCACCTTTCCATCACTACAGCTCACCGCCGTGCCACCGCCACTCCCAACCATCCCTCTAAACCTTAATGACCATCAAATTTCTTTGACGGGATAGCACACCCCCACCCGCACGAGTTAACCCGCTTCCTCACCTGCACCGGGGATGTCGCAACTCGCTACTTATTGCAATGTTGTTCACATCTCCAATGAGGTCTTAGGGAGTGTTTGGTTGTTGTCGGTGTCAAAACCGGCGGATCTCGGGTAGGGGGTCCCAAACTGTGCGTCTAAGGTCGATGGTTGCAGGAGACGGGGGACACGAGGTTTACCCAGGTTCGGGCCCTCTCTATGGAGGTAATACCCTACTTCCTGCTTGATTGATCTTGATGAATATGAGTGTTACAAGAGTTGATCTACCACGAGATCGTAATGGCTAAACCCTAGAAGTCTAGCCTGTATGACTATGGTAATGAGTATATGCTATCCGGACTACGCCCCCCGGTTTATATAGACACTGGAGGGATCTAGGGTTACATAGAGTCGGTTACATAAGAAGGAATCTTCATAGTTGGTCGCCAAGCTTGCCTTCCACGCCAAGGAGAGTCCAACCCGGACACGGGTACAGTCTTCGGCCTTCGTGTCTTCACAGCCCATTAGTCCGGCCCATGGATAACAGGCCAGACGCCCGAGGGCCCCTTAGTCCAGGACTCCCTCAGTAGCCCCCGAACCAGTCTTCAATAGCGAGGTGTCCGGCACACAAATTGTCTTCGGCATTGCAAGGCGGGTGTCGGTGTCAAAACCGGCGGATCTTGGGTAGGGGGTCCCGAACTGTGCGTCTAAGGCGGATGCTAACAGGAGGCGGGGACACGATGTTTACCCAGGTTCGGGCCCTCTCGATGGAGGTAATACCCTACTTCCTGCTTGATTGGTCTTGATGATATGAGTATTACAAGAGTTGATCTACCACGAGATCGTAGAGGCTAAACCCTAGAAGCTAGCCTATGGTATGATTGTTGTTCTACGGACTAAACCCTCCGGTTTATATAGACACCGGAGGGGGGCTAGGGTTACACAGAGTCGGTTACAAGGGAGGAGATCTACATATCCGTATTGCCAAGCTTGCCTTCCACGCCAAGGAGAGTCCCATCCGGACACGGGTCGAAGTCTTCAATCTTGTATCTTCATAGTCCAATAGTCCGGTCAAAGGATATAGTCCGGCTGTCCGAGGACCCCCTAATCCAGGACTCCCTCAGTAGCCCCTGAACCAGGCTTCAATGATGATGAGTCCGGCGCGCAGATTGTCTTCGGCATTGCAAGGCGGGTTCCTCCTCTGAATTTTGAATACCTGTTGAGTGGTGTCCGGCTTCCCATAAATGTTGCACTCCTTGGCTTCCGCGCCTAATAATGGATATCCTCCACGCGTCGAGCGAATGCGAGAAGTCCGGGCATTTTTACAATTGCCACCCTAGCCATGTGGGTAAATCGTCTATTAAAGAGACGGGGATTCTCAGATCCAGATCACACCATCCTCCCACAGCGAGTATCCATCGGAGCGCGCCCGGAAAAAATCCATTCCAACATGGCCGGTCGTCGCAGCTCCTCCTCTCGCTCCCGTATCCCTAAGCCTGGAAATTGGAAGAAGTGTTCCGTCCCCCACAGCCAATTAGTAGAGTTACAGACCCAGGGGTTTCTCCCTCTAGCATATATGGTCCCCGTTCGAGCCGGGCTCGCCACCTATAACGGCGGGGAGCAAGCGGAGATCTTTCCCAGCCCATCCATGGGGGAGCGGGTATGCCTTGTCCCTTACTTATTAAGAGGGCTTGGATTTCCAATTCATCCGTTCCTCCGCGGGCTCCTGGAGTTCTATGGCCTCCAGCTGCATAATTTCACTCCCACCTCCATATTACTCATTGCTGGCTATGTCGCCCTTTGCGAGCTGTTTCTGGGCTGCGAAGCTCATTTCGAGCTATGGAAGAGGCTATTCTGCCTCGTACCCCGTACACAGGAGGGGTCACTATACCAAGTGGGTGGAGCCGAAATATGGCGCATCGCCGGGACCGGATACCTGTCCGGTACTCCGAAGAAGATATCCGAGGACTGGCCTTCGGAGTGGTTTTATATGGAGGACGTCCCCCTTCCGGACCTTATTCGGATGGGCCTCCCTGAGTTCGACAACGCTCCCCTGAAGAAACGCCGCAGCTGGCGCCCTCGGAGCCCTCAGGAGGAAGATAACGGAGAAGTCCTTTACCTGATGGGCCGGATAAAAATACTAGCTCAATCAGGACTGACAATAATCGAGGTTATGTCAATATGTATAATGCGGGGGGGTACAACCACTTCAATATCGAGGGCATCCCATGTGGCACTTTAACGGAGAAGATGATGCCACCCGCTGCGGTCGTAAGGGACCGGACTCAGTTGCTGCTCTAGCAAAAATCCTGTCCGATTTGTACAAGGGAGAGGAAGAGGAGTTCATCCGCATTAAGCCACGGGATGGATTCTCCATGTACAACCCTCCAAGCTGGGTGAGCTGTCACTTTTTACTCCCAACCTTCCCGCATTCTTCGTCATAAGTACTTACCTTGCCGTTTCATGGCAGGAACTGCGAAAAGCTGTAAGGGAGGTCCACAGCCCACCTCCACAACCGGAGGACCCTGACCGGGCCCTCGATCCCGGACTCGAAGAGGATCCGGACATATTTGTGGAGCTGATCGACAGGACATTCTATCAATTGAGCTGCGATGATGCCATGGTGGCCATCATAGCCGACTATCCTGGGCTACTCCCTGCATCGCATGTAAGTAAAACCGAAGTCCCAACTTCCGAGAAGGATCCCCTTTTCTGCACTTCACCTACCGTACACATATGGTGTCTTACAGGGAAGGCCCTCGGGACGCCATGCCGAACCCGCAGTGACTCGCCAACAAGGGGCACCGAAGCCGGGTTGGCTAAAAAGGAAGGCGGTCAGGACTGAGACGCCGTCGCAGAGGTACGAAAGAGAACCCCGCTCCGTGGTGGTCGTCTTTTAAAAAATATAATAACGCCCATATTTCTTGGTAGGAAAAACGCTCGCCGGACTATATCCGGAGAGGCTACCGGTCACACCTCCACCAGTCGAGCTCCAGAGCCGGACATAGAGGCGGACTCTAACATGGGGCCAACGCCGGATGTTCCTCCTACAGAGGATGCGGATAGGCTATCCGCTACAAATTCCGAAGTGGAGAGCGCCATGAATCACAGGCGCCGCCGTGCCGTACTCCGTGACGCTTGTTTCTCCCAAGAGGCATTCGATGCCTTCAACTCAGGAGACGCGTACATCCGAGCTGCTCAAAATTGTCTTGCCAGAGCCACGGACCGGTATGTGAAGGATATACGGGTAGGAAAATCAAATAATTATGTATATCAGTAGCCCCTGAGACTTGAAACAGTTGGCACAACTGATTTAAGGATCATTGTTTGCATTGGTTCTGACGGAGAAGAATACCCAGTTGTCTCAAGACCTAAAGGAGTGCGAAGCCCAGCTTCAGGTCGCAATTGCCGCAATGAAAGAGTCAGAGAAGGCCCCATCAGGTAACAATTTCTTCCATTGCAAAGAATGTCATGTACCAGGTAGTGTGCGGCATGCGTGCAGATCTAACAATAGATGCTGCAGATGACTCCAAAGTGAATCCGGAGGCCGTGTCAGGGGATGCGCAACGTGCTAATCGACAGCTAAATGCTGGCGAGCGCATGCTCACGCGGGTTAGGCAGGAGAAAAACGATCTCCAAGACGCCAATATCCAGCTGGGCGTGGAACTGAAAGATGTTCGAGCCCAGCTTGCGGACTCCGTAAAGGAGAATAAGCGGCTTCGACGCGGCATTTTCAGTAAGTGCTTGAACGAACTTTGAAAGAGTTCGGTGAAGAAGCCGGCTAACAGAGTTATATATGTAGGTATCCTGACGGGTCGTCCCACCGAGGAAATGCCCGGTCTGCAGGTGATCTTCTGCCAGAGCTCTCACAACTGCACGAACAAGTTCGGCAGGTGATGCAGGGCATTGCCCAAGCCTTGTGGCCATCCGCCTCCTTGCCAGGAGGCATGTGGGAGCTCGTAGAGAAGCTCAAGGGAGCGCGGCGGCGCTTCCGATTATGGAAGATATCAGCCTGCCGACAAGGTGCAAGGGAAGCCTGGGCCATGGTGAAGACGCGATATACCAAGGCTGACCCAAACCACATGGCCGAGGTCGGACCTGTGGGGCCTGATGGGAAAGAGATCCCCGTCAGTTTGGTGTATGACCAAGTAGAATTAGCCGCAAAGTATACCCAACAGGATTGTAGGCTAGACAGCCTGTTGGATGGTATAGAAGAAGAATTTAGTCAGTCTAAGTGACTATGTACTTCAAGTGACATGTATTGTCCCTAGCCGGATTGTAAATCATTTGTCATGGCGGACCTTTCCGCTTCAACCTCTGGACCCGACAGTCCGGAGTGTATCCGAATACCCGCTCAGTTATGTAAAAACTGGGGTATGCGTGGAAACCAGGCGTAGGGGTCATAAGTGCTTGAACAGACAAGTACCCAACTAGCTATGTTATATTACATGGATAGTAAGAAACATCTTCCAGGGAGAATAGTTCCGTTAAGGGTTCCTTTCCCTGGGTACGCATGCCCTAATGTGCATGTCCGAACTGCGAAAAGAGATGCAGGCTATAAACATCTGGGGGCATGTATTAAAATAAATAAAAGTCATATTTTGTTCACCGACCGAGTATTCCCTTAAGAACGCTAGCTTTCGGCTTCACCCAGTCTGAGGTACACATCCGGCTGACCCGGCAGTAACAATCGCAGAGGTGCTCCCCTTATGCCCTAGCCGAATTAACGGGAACGTAGGGCATAAACACAAGAGCCAGGCAACCCAGCTTGGCCAAAACTTAAGTCATATCGATGCATATAATGGCGAAAAAAGGTACATGTGGAAGAATAACACATGTGTGGGGCATAGAGCCCGGAGAATAGTTATATTAAGCTTCTGTATAAGAAGCCCCCAGGTATAATGAGCGCGGTTGGCGCGTCAAGATTGTGTAGTCAGGACACAATTGAGCCTTTTAAGGCCTCGAAGAAAAAGGAAAAAGAAAGAGATAAAAGACAGATAACGGATATGTCAAAAATTGACGGAGGTAAGGAGACGAACTTAGAGTCCGGCACTAGGCGTAGAACCTTCGGAGTCTGGCTGCGTTCCATGGGTTTGGATCGAGTTGATTATCCGATGCATCCCACAGACGGTACGCTCCACCGGTCAGAACTTGGTCAATAATGAAGGGACCTTCCCATTTGGGCTTGAGCTTGTTCTTTTTATTCTCCGGTAGGCGTAGAACGAGTTCGCCAATGTTATAGGTTTTGGCCCGTACTTCTCTGCTTTGATACCTTCGAGCCTGTTGCTGATAGAATGCGGAACGGGCTTTTGCCACGTCACGCTCCTCCTCCAGGGCGTCCAAACTGTCCTGCCGATCGAGCTCGGCCTCTTTTTCTTCATACATGCGCACTCGAGGTGAGTCATGAATTATGTCGCAGGGCAGTACCGCCTCTGCGCCGTACACCATAAAAAATGGTGTGTATCCGGTAGTGCGATTCGGCGTGGTCCGCAGCCCCCATAGTTCGGAGTCGAGCTCCTCTACCCAGTGCGTGTTTGATTCCTTTAAGGACCGCACTAATCTGGGTTTAATGCCGCTCATGATAAGACCATTTGCTCGCTTGACTTGACCGTTAGTTTGTGGGTGATAGACAAAAGCATAATCGAGCTTGATGCCCATGTTGCTGCACCAAAGGTTTACCTCGTCGGCTGTAAAGGTCGAGCCGTTATCGATGATGATGCTGTGGGGGACGCCATAATGGTGTACAACCCCAGATATGAAGTCTATCACTGGTCCGGATTCAGCCGTTTTGACTGGTTTGGCTTCTATCCATTTGGTGAATTTGTCCATCATGACCAATAGGTATTTTTTCTTATGGGTTCCCCCTTTGAGGGGTCCGACCACATCAAGCCCCCAGACCGCAAAGGGCCAAGTAATGGGGATTGTTTGGAGAGCGGTAGGTGGCATATGGCTTTGGTTTGCAAAAAGCTGGCAACTGACGCAACATTGAACAAGGTCCTGTGCGTCTGCTCGGGCCGTCGGGCAATAGAAACCTGTACGAAAGGCCTTGCTCACAAGGGCCCGGGCTGCGGCGTGGTGGTCGCCGAGTCCAGCATGGATTTCTGCCAAAAGCCTCCGCCCTTCCTCTTCGGAGATGCACCTTTGAAGGACTCCGGTAGTGCTTTTCTTATAAAGCTCTCCCTCGTGGACCTTATAGGCTTTAGACCGCCGCACTATGCAGCGTGCCTCATTTTGGTCCTCGGGTAGTTCCTGCCTAGTTAGGTAGGCCAGGAATGGTTCTGTCCACGGGGCGCTGACGGCCATTATCACGTGGGCTAAAGGTGTTATTTCGGTGGCAGAGCCTCCGATTGTGTCAGAGTGTTCGGTATCTGGTGTTGTGGCCGGGTCCGGGCTACTGTTACCGGTGTCCCCTTCCCATACCACGGATGGCTTAAACAACCTTTCCAAGAAGATGTTAGGTGGGACAGGGTCGCACTTAGCACCGATACGGGCGAGGATATCCGCCGCCTGATTGTTTTCCCGAGCCACATGGTGGAATTCAAGCCCCTCGAACCGAGCTGACATTTTGAGGACGGCGTTGCGATAAGCCGCCATTTTCGGATCCTTGGCATCGAAGTCTCCATTTATTTGAGATATTGCGAGGTTTGAGTCCCCACGCACCTCCAGGCGTTGAATGCCCATGGAGACTGCCATCCGGAGACCATGTAACAGGGCCTCGTATTCGGCTGCATTGTTGGAGTTTGTGTATAGTATTTGGAGTACGTATTGGACTATATCTCCGATGGGGGACGTCAGGACGACGCCAGCCCCCAGACCAGCCAGCATTTTAGAGCCGTCGAAGTGCATAATCCAATTGGAGTACGCGCCGTACTCTTTAGGGAGTTCGGCTTCTGTCTATTCAGCGACGAAATCAGCCAGTACTTGAGACTTAATGGCTCGTCGTGGTTTGTATATTATGTCGAACAGGAGGAGCTCAATAGCCCATTTAGCAATCCGGCCCGTGGCCTCACGGTTGTTTATTATGTCGTTGAGTGGCACTTCAGAGGCCACCGTAATTGAACACTCTTGAAAGTAGTGTCATAGTTTCCGGGATGCCATGAAGACCGCATATGCTATCTTTTGATAATGTGGGTACCGTGATTTGCACGGAGTAAGGACGGTGGATACATAATATACCGGCTTTTGAAGCGGGAATCTATGTCCGTCCATCTCTCGTTCGACGACGAGCACTGCGCTTACAACTTGGTGTGTTGCCACTATATATAGCAGCATTGGTTCGCCGACGTTAGGTGCGGCCAGGATTGGGTTTGTGGCCAAAACGGCTTTTATTTCTTCTAACCCGGCCGTGGCCGCGTCCGTCCACTCGAAGTGTTCGGTGCGTCGCAGGAGGCGATAAAGAGGTAGTGCCTTTTCTCCTAATCGGGAGATGAAGCGGCTTAAAGCAGCCACGCATCCAGTTAGTTTCTGGATTTGCTTGAGGTCCGTTGGGATGGCCAACTGTGACAGAGCTCTGATTTTAGCCGGATTTGCTTCGATTCCTCTGTTGGAGACGATGAAGCCTAAGAGCTTTCCGGCGGGCACGCCGAAGACGCATTTTTCCGGGTTGAGCTTAATGTCGTATGTTCGGAGATTATCGAACGTGAGCCTCAAGTCATCTATTAAGGATTCGACGTGTCTTGTTTTAATGACCACATCGTCTACATATGCCTCCACTGTTTTGCCAATCTGTGTCTCCAAGCATGTCTGAATCACGCGTTGATAGGTTGCACCGGCGTTTTTGAGTCCGAAAGGCATGGTGTTAAAACAGAAGGGGCCGTATGGAGTGATAAATGTCGTTGCGGCTTGATCGGACTCCGCCATCTTAATTTGGTGGTATCCGGAGTATGCGTCGAGGAAGCACAATGAGTCGTGTCCTACGGTAGCGTCGATAATTTGATCGATGCGAGGGAGGGGGAAGGGATCCTTTGGTCAAGCCTTATTAAGGTCCTTGAAGTCGACGCATCGGCGCCATGATTTGTCCTTCTTTGGTACCATCACCAGGTTTGCTAGCCAGTCCGGATGTTTTATTTCTCGGATGAATCCGGCCTCCAGTAACTTGGCTAGCTCCTCTCCCATGGCTTGTCGATTAGGCTCAGAGAAGCGCCGGAGAGTTTGCTTGACTGGCTTGAATCCTTTTAGGATGTTAAGGCTATGCTCGGCCAGCCTGCGTGGGATTCCTGGCATGTCTGAAGGATGCCAGGCGAAGATGTCCCAATTCTCGCGCAAGAACTCCCGTAGTGCGGCATCTACTGTGGGTTTTAATTGTGCCCCGATGGATGCTGTTTTTGTAGGGTCCGTTGGATGGACTTGGAATTTGACTATTTCATCCGCTGGTTTAAAAGAGGTGGACTTGGATCTTTTATCGAGTATCACATCGTCCCTGTCCACTGTGGAGCGCAGCGCAGTTAATTCCTCGGCCGCGAGGGCTTCAGATAACGCCTCGAGGGCCAGTGCAGCTGTTTTATTTTCGGCGCGGAGTGCTATGTCCGGATCACTAGCTAGAGTGATGATTCCATTGGGTTCAGGCATTTTGAGCTTCATGTACCCGTAATGGGGTATAGCTTGGAAGATCGTGAATGCCTCCCGTCCTAGAAGGGCGTGGTATCCGCTATTGAACGGGGCCACTTGGAATGTGATTTCTTCGGACCTATAATTCTCCGGCGTGCCAAATACCACATCTAGTGTTATTTTGCCAGCACATCGTGCCTCCCGACTAGGGATGATTCCTCTGAAGGTTGTGCTGCTTTGCTCAATGTGGCTTCTGTCTATTTCCATTTTTCGAAGGGTCTCCTCATAGATGAGGTTTAGTCCGCTGCCGCCGTCCATGAGCACTTTAGTAAGCCGGAAGCCGTCCGCAATTGGACTAAGGACCAAGGCGGCTGGTGCTCGGGCTGTTCGGAATTTAGGTTCGTCACTGGCGTTGAAGGTGATAGCCGTGTCGCTCCATGGATTTATTGCTGCTATGTGGCAAACTTCGGCGAGGCTGCGAAGTGCTCGCTTATGCCTATTAGTTGAGGCGAAGGTCTCGAAGACTGTCAATATTGTATTGTTGTTTTCCACGGGATGGTGCTCTGCGGTATTGTTGATGAGGATATCCTCACCGCTCTTGGCCACCTGCCGGAGTACCCAACATGCTCTAAGGCTGTGTGTTGGTATAGTATCCGCTGTACTATGAATTTTGCATGGCCCATTAAGCCATCCCTCCAATACGGTTCCACGCCCTGTAATGGGCTTTTGCTTCTTTGTAATTGGGTCGGGCGACTTACGAGAGTGCACCCCTTTAGTTCGGACTGGGGGTTTTGTCAGAACCGGAGGATCCCAAAATTTTGTTTGGGTTTTCCAGGCGCTTTCCATCGCACAGTACTTCCGCACTATGGCCACCAAGTCAGCAAAGTGTGCTATGTCACGGCGACTTATGGCGTTGAGGATTCCCTTGTCCGTGCAATTATTGCAAAAGAATGAAATTGCGTCCTCCTCGCTACAGTCCTTAACCTTGTTCATTACAAGGAGGAATCTGGCCCAATAGTGGTGTACTGTTTCCTGGGGCTCTTGTCTAATGTGGGAAAGATCGCTTATATCTGGGTGGGTGGGTGGATTTAAGTCCGAACCCTGACCCGATCTGAGACCCAGGGGCGGAGGAGTTTTCGATCTTGGAAGTTCGGGCTCCGGGATGTTGCCCAGTAGGTCTGGCCCGCTGCCTGATTCTAGGTTTAGGGTTTGGGCAATTTCCTCCCGTAGACGGGTATCCGGCTCAGAGAGCTCGGGAATCCAGACATAGTTTGTCCTCAAGATAGAGGAAGAATCGCCGCATTGCTCCTCCACCACCGCTATCTGATGGGTGACCGGCGGGGAGTTAATCTCCCTTTGGTCGGGCTTAAGCCCGATCTGACCATAGTCTGTAGCGACTCCCAAAGCGGCGATGCAATCCAAGAGCTCGTTCAAAGAAGAGAGCTCTATTGGATCCAACTGCTCGGCGAGTCTCGAGCTGACATGGAGGCTGTTTTCGATGACTCGGGAAGTCATCATCGGCGCAGCGGCCGAACAGGCGGTCATGACGAAATTGCCTAGTCGGAGAGTTTGGCCTACAGCCAGGGCTCCCCCAGAGGTGACGTTGTCCTTGACAACAAGGTGAGCCATCCAGCCTTATGATGATGGCACAATGGAACTCTCAATGAAAGCACCAATGTCGGTGTCAAAACCGGCGGATCTCGGGTAGGGGGTCCCAAACTGTGCGTCTAAGGCGGATGGTAACAGGAGGCGGGGGACACGATGTTTACCCAGGTTCGGGCCCTCTCGATGGAGGTAATACCCTACTTCCTGCTTGATTGATCTTGATGATACGAGTATTACAAGAGTTGATCTACCACGAGATCGTAGAGGCTAAACCCTAGAAGCTAGCCTATGGTATGATTGTTGTTCTACGGACTAAACCCTCGGGTTTATATAGACACCGGAGGGGGGCTAGGGTTACACAGAGTCCATTACAAGGGAGGAGATCTACATATCCGTATTGCCAAGCTTGCCTTCCACGCCAAGGAGAGTCCCATCCGGACACGGGTCGAAGTCTTCAATCTTGTATCTTCATAGTCCAACAGTCCGGTCAAAGGATATAGTCCGGCTGTCCGAGGACCCCCTAATCCAGGACTCCCTCAGTGGGTTCCTCCTTTAATGATTTCAAAGTAGTGTATTCGGCCGTAGATTCAATGTCTCCCCTCGACTTCTGCGCGTTTAATAACCTCGTCCTCCACGCGTCGAGCGAATGCGTGGGGTCAGGGTATTTTTGCAAATAACACTCCATTTAGGCCAGGAAGAGCGCCTATTTAAAGAGATCAGATCTTGGATCCATTCAACATCTCGCGGAGGAAAATCCCCAAAGACTACTAGGAGAAGCCATTCCAACATGGCCAACATTCCCAGTTCCTCCTTCGAATCAGAGAGAGGCGAGTGGGAGAGGTGCTCAGTGGCCCACAGCCAATTAAAGAAGCTGCAAATGCAGGGATTCCTTCCCCCCGCAGATCTGGTCCCTGCTCGAGCAGGGCAAGCCTCCCTTAACGGTGAGACCTAGGCGGAGGATTTTCCCAATCCATACGAGGGGGAACGAGTTTGTTTCGTCCCTTATCTGCTAAGGGGCGTCGGGTTTCCAATCCATCCGTTCCTCCGGCGACTTCTGGAATACTATGGCCTCCAGCTGCACAACTTTACTCCGGCCTCCATTTTGCACATTGCGGGCTACGTCGCGTTGTGTGAACTGTTTCTGGGCATCGAGGCCCATATCAAACTGTGGAGAAAGTTGTTCTGCCTTGTCCCGCGCAACCACCAGGGGTCAATATTTGAAGTGGGCGGAGCCGAAGTATGGCGCGTCGCCGATACAGGATACCTGTCCGACACACCTAGGAAGGCATCTGAAGAATGGCCTTCCAAATGGTTCTATATAGAAGACGTCACTCTTCCCGACCCCGTTCGCAGGAGTCTCCCGGAATTTGCAAGCGTTCCATTGAAGAAACGTCATAGCTGGCGTCCCCAAAGTCTTGAAGAGGAGGATAGTGCGGAAGTCCGTCAGCTCCTTGGCAAGATAAGGATGCTTGCCCAGTCCGGCTTTACAATAGTAGAGGTAATGGCGACCTCCATAGTGCGAGGGGTTCAGCCACTTCAATACAGAGGGTTCCCAATGTGGCACTACAATGGGGAGGACGACGCCTCCCCTTGTGGTCGGAAAGGTCCGGACACTCCTGCCGCTCTAGCCAAGATACTGGCCGAGCTGTTCAGAGGGGAGGAAGAAGAATTTCTTCGCATCAATCGGAGAGACGGGTACTCCATGTACAACCCTCCCAGCTGGGTAAGTCTTAACCCCTTTGCTTTTATTCACTCCGCTCTCATAGCCATCTTTGACGAATTCCCCCTCCGTCTATTTTGAAACAACACTGGCAGAAGGTAACCGAGGGGCTTAACAGCCCTGCCCCACAGCCGGAGAGCCACAACCGGGAGCTTGATCCTGGGTTCGAAGAGGACCCGGATATATTCGTGGTACTCGCGGAAGGGGTGTTTTACCAGGCTAGCTATGACGGCACAGAAGTGGCCATCATCACCGATTATCCTGGTCTTCTTCCAGCTTCCCACGTAAGTAATCAGGAGAAATCCCCCTCGAAAGAGTTTCCTCGCACTGCCTCACCCGCCGCACTGTCTCATGCTTGAAAGGGGAGGCGTTCGGCACGTCATGCTACGTCGGGGACGACTCCAAGAAGAGCGGCTCCCGTGCCGAGCAAGGCCTCGAAAAGGAAGGTCGGCGAAGACAAGGCCGGTCCTTCATCGAAGAGGTATGGGTTTGAAGGTATGCTTTGGCAGTCGTACCCAACCGTAATTGTTATGTTGGTCCTGTATCAGGAAAAAGGTTCGCCGGACTATGTCCGGGGATTCGGCCGGTCCCACTCCCAACAACTGGGATTTAGATCCCACCGGAGGGGTGGGGGCCACTATGGGGACAACGCCGGACTGTCCTTCGGACGAGGGTTCAGAAGACATGTCCATTACCAACTCGGAAGTAGAGAGCGCCATGAATCATCGGCGCTGCCAGGCTGTCTTACGAGACCCCAAGTTCTCGGGAGAGGCATTCAATGCCTTCAGCTCGGCTGACGCATACATCTGAGCTGCTCGAGATGGGCTTAGAAAAGCTACAAAGCAACATTTGACAGATGTGCAGGTAAATTTTTCTTTGTCCGAAAAGTATAACCATATGCCCGTAGCCCTCAAGACTGAAAGCAGTTGGTACAACTGATTTAAGGATCATTGTATAACCAGGTCCTTACAGAGAAGAATGGCCTGCTAGGCCAAGAGCTGGAGCAGTGTCGGGCGCAGCTAAATGCCGCTACCGCCGAGCTGGAAAACTTCAAGAAGGCATCATCTGGTAACATTCCCCTCTATCGAGGAACAATAAGTGTATACCAACCGTACTAATACTGTTGCTGATTGCATAATAGGATCGCCTGATCAATTTGAAGAGAAGTTGAAGATCGCCCAAGAGGGGGGAAAAGAGGCGAAAAGGCTACACACCACAGGCGAGCGTGTGTTGACCCGATTCAGGGACGAGAAAAACAAGCTACAGGATTCCAACACTACATTGGGTGAAGAGTTGAAAGATGTGCGAGCCCAGCTAGCCGACTCTGTGAAGGAGAACAAGAAGCTGTGGGGCGGCACATTCAGTATGTATCTGAACTATTTTTAAAGTAGTTCGGAGATAAATGGAACTGATATAGTTACGGTTGCAGGTATATTAACGGGCCGTCCTGAAGAGGAGGTGTCCGGATCATCAAGTGATCTGCTGCAAGGGCTGTCGCAAGTGCATTAACAGGCTCGGCTGGCGATGCGGAGTGTTGCCAAGGCCCTATGGCCATCCACCTCCCCTCCAGGAAGTATGGAGGAGCTTGTAGAGCTGTTCAAAGGAGCACAGCGGTGTATCCGACTATGGAAGATATCAGCCTGCCGAGAGGGTGCGCGAGAGGCCTGGGCCATGGTGAAGACGCGATATACCAAGCTGGATCCTAATCATATGGCCCGTGTCGGACCGCTAGGGTCGGATGGGGAAGAAATTCCCGTTAGTTTAGTATATGACCAAGTAGAGGTGGCCGCCAAATATTCCCAACAGGATTGTAAGTTAGACCGCCTTTTGGACGGTATAGAGGAGGAAGTGTTTGAGTCCAAGTGACTATATACTTTCCTTGATACATGTAACTCTAGCTGAATTGTGTAGCATTTGTCATGGCAGACCTTTTCGCTTCAGCCTCCGGACCCGAAGGTGCGGAGTGTTTCCGAATACCCGCATGGCCAAATAGACCGGAGTATGCGTGGAAACTAGGCGTAGGGGTCATAGTTGCTTGAACAGACAAGTTGTATCCGGCTAGCTATGTTATATTACGTTAAGATTGTAAGAAACATCTTCCAGAGAGAATAGTTCCGTTAAGGGTTCCTTTCCCTGGGTGTGCATGCAGTAGTGTGCATGTCCGAATTGTGATGTGAAAATCACAGTGTGTATAACTTCTGGGGGTTCACAATGGAGTGAGTGCAAAAAACATCTTTAATTCACCGACCGAATATTCCCTTAAGAACGCTAGCTTTCGGCTTCACCCAGTCTGAGGTACACATCCGGATGACCCGGCAGTAACAATCGCAGAGGTGCTCCCTTTATTCCCTAGCCGAACTAACGAGAACGTAGGGCATAAGCACAGGAGCCAAGCAACCCAGCTTGGCCAAAACTTAAGTCATATCGATGCATATAGTGGTGAAGAAAAGGTACATATGGAAAAACTCATATGTGAAGAGCTTGATGCTCAAGAAATGATAAAAAACTTCTGTCCAAGAAGCCCCCAGGTATGATGGGCGTACATATTTAGAGATGTATGCGTCAGGGGTGTGCGGTCTAGCCGTACGAAAGCTTTAAAGCGAGAAAAAGAGAAAAGTAATCGAAAAAGAGAAAAAAAATAATGGAAACTACAGGGGAGAAGGAGACAAACAAGGAGTTCGGCGCTAGGCATAGAATCTTCGGTGTCTGGCCGCGTTCGAGGGGTTCAGCTCGAGGCGATTGTCTGATGCATCACGAAGATAGTACGCCCCTCCGGTGAGAACTTTGTCAATTATGAAGGGACCCTCCCATTTGGGCTTGAGTTTGTCCTTTTTCTTCTCCGGCAGGCGTAGAACGAGTTCACCAATGTTGTAGGTCTTGGCCCGTACTTCTCTGCTGTGATATCTTCGAGCCCGCTGTTGGTAAAATGCTGAACGGGCTTTTGCGACATCGCGCTCCTCTTCCAGGGCATCTAGGTTGTCCTGCCGATCAAGCTCAGCTTCTCTCTCTTCGTACATTCTCACTCGAGGTGAGTCGTGGATAATATCGCAGGGCAATACAGCCTCCGCGCCATACACCATGAAGAAAGGTGTGTATCCGATAGTATGGTTGGGCGTGGTCCGCAGCCCCCAGAGTACGGAGTCGAGCTCCTCCACCCAGTGCTTGTCTGATTCTCTCAAAGACTGCACTAGTCTGGGCTTGATGCCGCTCATAATAAGACCATTGGCTCGTTCGACTTGACCATTGGTTTGTGGGTGGTAGACGGAGGCGTAATCGAGTTTAATGCCAAGATTAGTACACCAGGTTTTTACCTCGTCGGCTGTGAAATTGGAGCCGTTGTCAGTGATGATGCTGTGTGGGACACCATAACGGTGCACAACGCCGGATATGAATTCTATCACCGGGCCGGACTCAACTGTTTTGACCGGTTTAGCCTCTATCCACTTAGTGAATTTGTCCACCATGACCAGCAGATATTTTTTATTATGGCTTCCCCCGTTAAGGGGTCCAACCATATCCAGTCCCCAGACCGCGAAAGGCCAAGTAATGGGGATGGTTTGTAAGGCAGTTGGGGGCATATGGCTTTGGTTGGCGAAGAGTTGGCATCCGACGCAGCGTTGGACAAGGTCATGCGCGTCTGCTCGGGCTGTTGGCCAATAAAACCCAGTACGGAAGGCCTTGCTAACAAGGGCCCGAGCTGCGGCGTGGTGTCCGCCGAGACCAGCGTGAATTTCCGCTAAAAGCTGCCGCCCCTCTTCCCCGGAGATACATCTTTGAAGTACTCCGGTAGTACTTTTCTTGTAGAGCTCTCCGTCGTGAACCTTGTAGGCCTTCTAACGCCGGACAATGCGGCGAGCCTCATTCTGGTCTTCGGGAAGCTCCTTCCTATTAATGTAGGCCAAGAAGGGTTCGGTCCATGGGGCAATGACTTCCATGATGAGATGGGCCGACGGTGTTATTTCGGTGGTTGAGCCCCCGATACTGTCGGTGTGTTCGGGATCTAGGGTTGTATCCGGATCTGGACTGTTGTTGCCGCCCTCCCCTTGCCACACCACGGATGGCTTGAAAAGCCTTTCCAGGAAAATGTTGGGTGGGACGGGGTCGCGCTTGGCGCCGATGCGAGCAAGGACACCCGCTGCCTGATTACTTTCTCGGGCGACGTGATGAAATTCGAGCCCCTCGAACTGAGCCGACATTTTTAAGACGACATTACGATAAGCTGCCATCTTTGGATCTTTGGCATCAAAGTCTCCGTTTATTTGAGATATTGCGAGGTTTGAATCCCCCCGCACCTCTAGGCGTTGTATGCCCATGGATACGGCCATCCGAAGACCATGCAATAGGGCCTCGTATTTGGCTGTGTTGTTGGAGTCTGTGAATAGTATTTGGAGTACATACTGGACGACGTCTCCAGTGGGGGATGTTAACACGACTCCCGCTCCTAGCCCCGCCAGCATTTTGGAGCCATCAAAATACATAACCCAGTTGGAATATGCGCCGTACTCTTTAGGGAGTTCGGCCTCTGTCCATTCGGCGACGAAGTCAGCCAGCACTTGGGATTTGATGGCTCGACGTGGCTTGTATGTTATGTCATATGGAAGTAGCTCTAAGGCCCATTTGGCGATCCGTCCCGTGGCATCGCGGTTGTTTATTATGTCATTGAGTGGGACTTCAGAGGCCACCGTGATTGAATACTCCTGGAAGTAGTGTCGTAGCTTTCGGGATGCCATGAAGACCGCGTATGCTATCTTTTGGTAATGGGGGTACCGGGATTTGCATGGTGTGAGGATAGTAGATACATACACTACAAAAAAAGACACATCCGTGACATTTTGGGCCGAACGAATTTTTTTTCTGTCATACATATGACACTTCTATGACGATAATTGTGACAAAACCCGGTATCATCATAGATGTGGTGGGCTCCTACTTCTATGACAAAAAATCATGACAGAAAATGGGCTTTTCGTCTTGGGCGGGCCAGAGACGTAGCTGCATGACATTCTTTGGGCCGTCCATGACGGAAAAAACCATGGTAGAAGCGAGGGCGAGGAAAATTTTGGGGAGTTCCCGGTTACGGTGGGAGGTCGGGGGCCGAGCGATGCACGTTTCTCTCGTACACGTACACGCGTGTGTGCGAGGCGTTGGCTCTAACTAAACCCGAGCGAGGCGTTGGGCTCTATCTGAACCCGAGCGATTGCACTGCAGACTATGCGTTACTGAACCCGAGTGATCGATCGATGGCTGTTAACAGAACCCAATCGAGCGATTCCTTTGCTACTGCTGCTAACTGAAGCCGATCGATGCTGCCTCTGGGAT